>NC_065508.1:1030968-1047086 GCF_006386435.1 Epinephelus moara | reverse complement strand
TAAGTAACCTATGTAAACGCTGATAGTCTGATTTTACTGTGGACACTACCCTGTGCAACCCACATTATTTTCATCATGATATATTCAGGAAAAGATGCTGTCTGTTGCTTCTTTAAGGTACCAAACCTGAATATTTTCAGCTGAAACCTTAAAAGATGTGGTTTTGTCCTGAGTGGCGACTCTGTGCTGTCAGTGTGGCTTTATTGTGACTAAATTACATTTCATAACTGTGGTGTTTGTATTGTTTGGCTGACCAAACATTATGAGCTGTGGTCACACTGTATATGTAGAGTTGAATTATTTATATCCAGATTAATCACGAGAGAACGAACACACACGTTAGAAAAACACTCATAAATAAATCTTTGTCACTGTGCACAGGGATTATTTATTGATTACACACACAGGTGAGAAGACACAGTCCAGTCACCAGAGAGAAACGCTGCCACTGGACGTTTCTGTAAAACACAGATGCGTTACATTTGGAATTTTCAAATCGTATCAACGTTTATAAAGTGACATAGTTTATGAGCTGATTTTGTCGTCAGGAGGTGGAGGATGGCAGGACACCTTGGTGAGGCGCCTGCTGAGCTGCAGACCTCTGTGAAAGGCCACCACACAACAGGACTGGTTGTTTTTTAAGTAGCAGTGAATCATTGCTTTGTTTCCAGATGTTATTCAGACACCACATGTGGGTGTTTATCGACCCATCGCTACGTTTCCTGACGGGATAGTGCCATGAAAAGCTACTGTTTTTTTTACCGAGACGTCGTGAGGTTTCTAACAGGTAGTGAAACACAAAGCATGTATTTCAGACCAAAACATGTTTCTGTGCCTAAATCAAACCAAACATGAACAAGTTCAGTCTGTTTATCTGCAACATATCAGCGTATGAATGTAACATGTCTGCGGTTTGCAGAAATGTACAGCAACATTTACTCTGCCTGTTGGGTTGGATATTACACACTTTGACGCTGCACACACACACACACACACACACACACACTCCTGTTAGTATTTTGTGTGTATTTAAGCTGCTGCATTATAGATGACTGACACAAGCGCTCATATCATATCTGAACCTCAACATCCTGCTGATTCCTTCTGTCCTCCTCCATCACAGGCCGACGTGCAGCTTTACATCGAGTGTGTCCTCCTTCTGACCCCCCCGAGTCCATGAAAAAGAAACGTGTTCACAACCTGCAGCATTACTTCTAAGAAAGACTCCACCTCACTCCTGTCACGGTGAGTTTTTGGTTGAGATCTTTAGTATGTGATTTCATAACTTTATTTAAAATTCTAAAGAGGCGACAGAGTTTACAAACTGTTTGTTGGGGGTGTGTAAAACTTCTCACTGGGACTCGAGCAGCAGTGGAAGAAGTATTCAGATCCTTCACTGCAGTAAAAGTGCTAATACCACAGTGTGACAATACTCCAGTACACGTAAAAGTCCTGATCCAAAACCTTACTTTAGTTAAAGTAATCAGGTAAGTGCACTTAAAGAAGTTAAAGTAAAGGTGCAGTAAAATGTTCCCTCTGAGTGTGTTTCTGTTATAATTGATGTTTTCAAATGAACATTACTGCTGCATTGATGTGTGTGTTGCATTTTACTGCTGTAGTTGCTTGAAGATAGTCTATTGTTCCTTTGGTTCTATAAACATGGGAAAGCCCATTTTCACCACAACAAACAGCCATTTCTCCAAAGTCCTGTTTCACCAGAATGCACACTTCCTGCAGTTAAGCAAACCAAGAACCAGGAAAAAATGTTCATGTTGTATGTTTCTGTAAACCAAACCTAACATCTCTCAACACCGCTGTGGTGAATGTGTGGTCAGGTCAGGTGGCACCAAAGCAGGAAGAGTCTGGTAACAACACTTCAATAATGCCGCTTGGAAATGCTATGAAGGGTTGTTAAAGCCGCCTTGGATTGGTGGCTCAAACACTGCTGAGAAAAGCTGCCAAGTGTTGGTAAAAACACAGAGGATCGGAGGCTGAAATGCCGCTGGGAAACACCACTTGAAAACACTGTGAAGGGCTGGTGAAAACATTCTGGGATCAGTGGCTCAAACCCTGCGTAGAGATGCTGCAAAGGGGCAGTAAAAACACCCGTTATCGATGGCTCAAGTTCTGCTGGGAAACACAGTAAAGTGTTGGTAAAACCATCTGGAATTGGTGGCTCCAACGCCGCTGGGAAACATGCGAAGGATTGGTATCAGTGGCAGAAACATAGCTGGGAGCCTGCTGGGAAACGTTGCAAATGGTAATAAAATGCCACTGGGAAACGCTGTGACTGGTTGGTAATACCATTCAGGATCGGTGGCTCAAACACTGCTGGGAAATGATGCTGGAAAACACCGCAAAGGATTGATGACTGATTGAAACACTCAGGATCAGTGGCAGAAGATGTTGTGAATGGTTGGTAAACCACCTGGAATCTGTGGCTCAAACACTGCTGAAAAAACACTGCTAAGGGTTTGTAAATATTCCCAGGATTAGTGGCTCAAACACTGCTGGGAAATGCCACGAAGGATTTGTATAAACACCCGGTATCAGTAGCTCATACACCACTGAAAAACGATGTGAAGGGTCCGAAAAACACCCGGGGGTGGGGTGACTAAAAACACCTTAACTGGTGCTGGAAAATGATGCAAAGGGTCAGAAACCCGCCTTGATTGGTGGCTCAAACACTGCTGGGAAACCCTGCAGAGTGTCAGTAAAAACAGCAGAGGCCTGTGGCTCAAACGCAGCCTGCAAACTGAAACAAAATGGGACGTTTTTTCGGACTAACTGGGTTTCAGAAGTTTGAGCTGTCAAAATAATGGCATGGCACCAGATGTGTACAGCTGTGCTCGCTGTAACTTTGTAGTTTAATCTCCAGCAACGCGTCATATTCTATAAGACCATCGTGTGTGTGTCCTGTGAGAAACACGTACTGATTTTCAGCTTTGTGACTTTTCCAGCTGATCTGAGAGGTTTTAAAGAGTTTATTTAACTAAAGAAGGAGGAGATTTTTTTACTGGACAGAAAAGAAATGAAACCTGTCGTCTGAAATGTTTGTGTGTAATCGCTCACGTCTTCGCCACATTTTGTGCTTCAGAGGTGTGAAAACCTTGTTTACAGCAGTCGGTGGAGTCGACCTGTGATTCTCTGCTGCTGTTGGAGTAAAGTTTAAAGTAGGCCAGCTAAAGGCAGAACAAAGCTCAGAGAACGCCTGGGTAACTTTTCCTTTAAAGATACATGAGGCAGGGCCCGCCACTCCCCGCCCATCAAACATTCAGGAGCAGCGGAAAAGACGTTTAACACACACTCACACACTCCTACACACCTGACTGGTAAACACAGGCCTGAAAACATGTTTCATTACACACACACACACACACACACACACACACACGTTGGCACAAATACAAAACTAAAACTCAATAATACTTTAAACACACTACAGAGACGTTTGATGGTGTTCCTGGCTGTCAGCTGTCTAATCACCCCTAACAAGTCTTAACGAGCTCTGTGGGAGCTGATGTCACGTCACACTGTGTTCTGGGTTAATCTGCCGTCAGTCGGCTGCCGGTGTTTGTTGTCACAGATGTTGTTCTTTACACTAACGTGGACACACTGGACGCTCAGCAGAGGAGGCAACACAAAAAGCAGGCATGAGAAGTTTGATGTGTTTAGTTTTTAGTGCCGAATTTACGACAAGACGACGATTAAATACGAGATGGAGACACGGTGTCCGTACGGCAGTTTTAAATCAAAAGATCTGGAGTTTGGTGACTTCATGTTTTTGTGAGGAAGAAGTGACTCAGAGCTGCTGTTTACCACAACTGTGACTGTTTGATGACATGAAAACATTTCTTCACAGCTGATGTAACGATGCAAGACACACTAACAACATGAAAACACAAAATACTTGCCTGCAAATATTTTGCATCAAAACTATTCGTACTGGCAGCGATGCAGATTTGTGACAGCTTCAACACTTACTCCATCAAAGATATGAAAAGATTCATAGCAGCTCATTTGCCAGAAAAAAATAATGATAGCAGTTTGAGGTCCTTCTGAGGAGGCAGAGGTGCAAACACTGACCCAGAGCAGCGTCTGTCAGGCTGAGGTTGTATGGCTGAAGCTGCTGTAAAATCAGAGCCCGTCAGAGTGTATCTAAAGCCTCCCACAGGCTGTGAGGTTTTATCAGTCTTATAAGTTCAGTGCAGCTCCACTGTGCGACACGACATCAGGTTTGATGTCTGCAGACTGTACGATGACAGCGCCACTGAACCACAGGCTACGACAGTTATTACTTCTCCAACTGTGAAACACAACATTATTACATTGATAAAATTATTATCATTAATAAAATGTCTGAAAAAGTGATGATAAAACATTAAAAAAAATATTATTGAATTGTCTGGAATTTTTTAAAAAATATTTTCAAAAAATGTTGATAAAATGTCAGAAAAACATTGTGAAAATGTTTATGACATGTTCAAAAAATTAAAAGTTAATAAAATGTATAACATAAAAAAATTTCTAAAAAAAGTTACATGTAAATATATTTTTAAAAAGTGTGATTAAAGTACTATTAAAATGTCTGAAAAAAGTGTTAATGAAATGCCCTGAAAATATACAAAATATGTTGATAAAATGTCAGAAAAAAATAATAAGATGTCTGAAAATGGACCACTGCTTTAGAGCCACCACCAAAGATATCGCCACGTTTCTTTACCGCTGGTCGTCTTTAGTCTGGGACAGACCAGAGTCACACAGTGGATACTGGGCTTAAAGGGATAGTGCACCCAAAAATGAAAATTCAGCCATTATCTACTCACCCATATGCCGAGGGAGGCTCAGGTGAAGTTTTAGAGTCCTCACATCACTTGCAGAGATCCAAGGGGAGAGGAGGTAGCAACACAACTCCACCTATTGCTTGCGCGCGAGACCAGCAAAAGCACGTGAACACACATGAAGGCGGTGCCCATGTCTCACAGTCTCGCGCAAGCGTACACACGTGAGCGCGGTGCCCACAGAGGCAGTCAGAGCTACAGGCTACAATGAGGCTAAAAACAGAGTTCAGATGACGTTTTTCCAAACAACTTTTTATGTCGGGGCTTCAGGACACTTGGATCACTACGGACGAGCAGTATGGAGATATTTTGTGGTTTCAATTATGTGTTTTTGGATGTTTGAATCTGGGGCGCCGTCAGCCTCCATTAGGTGGAGTTGTGTTGCTACCTCCTCTCCCCTTGGATCTCTGCAAGTGATGTGAGGACTCTAAAACTTCACCTGAGCCTCCCTCGGCATATGGGTGAGTAGATAATGGCTGAATTTTCATTTTTGGGTGCACTTTCTCTTTAAGGCTTTTATTGTGAAAGGTAAGAGCAGGAGGAGTCGATCTCATGTGTGCTGCCTTTGTCAAGGTTCAAAGTAGTTATAAAGTTTGCTGTCTTGGTTCAAGCACGGAGCCTCTGTGTTGTTGTTGTTGTTCTGCACAACGTGACTGGTTGATGCTTTTAGTCGCGGTGTGAAAGCTCAGAAAAAAATGCATTTTTTGATCAATGGGAGTTCAACACAACATGGCAATGTGTTGGTAAAAATCAACTGCTTTTTGTGGCTTCATCCTGGCAGGAAGTGCAGCCATGTCTCGGTGAAAACTATCCCGGCAGAAACAAAGCAACAGGTGCTAAAGATGCAGGACACGTAGCGATGATTCACTAAAACCAACAGGTTTCATTGTCTGTTGTTCTTGAGCAGTGGTCTGTAGCTTGGCGGGCGTCTCAAAAAGTCTTATTTAGAAAACGCTGAGCAGTGACAGAAGTCAGGACTTGCTGCAGACCCTGTGTGGTGGCTCATAGTGAAGCTCGCCCTTCAGCCTGTTGCGTGTTGTTCTTACATGAGCTCCATGAAACAATCCCTGAGGCAACATGAGACTCTGGAGAAATCCACCGTCGTCAGGTCTAAGTGCTGCTTTCCAGGCGAGATTTCTGCAGCGTGACGTTGAGCCGACACGAGTGCGGCAGGAAGTGGATTTTCATGTAAAGCAGGCGGCGTCTCAGTCGGAGGAAGGATTGGTTGGCAGTGGTTTGCAGAGCAGCTTGTGAATGTGCTCTGACGGCAGAGTTGCTGTGGTTAACACGCTCACTTTAAGGCCCTCCTTCATGTATTCACCCTCACTTTAAGTGCTCTGTCATGCAGTTATCCTGCTGCTGTCTGCCAGCAGCAGTGCGGAACATTCCTCCTTAATGAATGAATAATGAATGGATTATTTTTTTAATACGGAGCTGGTGAGCTGACCTGTGACGCCCCACAGCTCAAAGTGTTTCCTGTCAGGGAGAGTCAGCCGTGTTGCGCCTCATCCTGCGTCAGAGCTGCAGAGGTTTCCGACACTTCCTCTGTGGTGGTGATGAAAGATGTTTTTGAGTTGTGGTCAGCTGCTACACGTGTAGCCTGTGGTCAGTGCGTGTTCTCACCTGACGGGTTTTAACCTCTGACATCAAGCTGTCTCCGCGTCTCGCCACATAAACACTTTGTGTAGATGTTTAAAGTTAAAGAGCATCTCCTGCTACTGTACTGTATTGACAGCCGTTGTCATGGTAACACTGGGTCAGCAGTTTGTTGTTGATGTGTTTAAGCCAGTGTGTGTGTGTGTGTGTGTGTGTGTGTGAGTGAGAGATGCTGCGGGGGGCGATCACAGAGACAGAGTGGTGGTGCATCTCTCTGTCAAATGTAAATGAAAGTCAGGGATCAGCCTGCGGAGACTGATGTCACTGAGTGTGTGTGTGTGTGTGTGTGTGTGTGTGTGTGTGTGTACGGTCAGCAGTAACGTATTGACAGCTGTGAGGGTTTGATTACAGCGAGGAGCCAGAGGGAAACAACAAACAATAAATAGAGCTGTGAGACGTGTGTGTGTGTGTGTGTGTGTGTGTGTGTGTGTGTGCGTTACGCCCTGGTCTAGGGGTGTGGGTGCGTAACATAAGGACACACAGGAACACGAGTATAAATGTACAGGTGAGCAATTTATTGCTACACACTCCAAAAAACACACTGTACAATATCGCACACAAAATGGAGCAAAAGACGTCAGGGTGAGCCCATGTACAATATCGCACACAAAATGGAGCAAAAGACGTCAGGGTGAGCCCAGTCCAAAACAACAAACAAAAAGCAACCTGTCTACCGACCGGCTTAATAACTGATTCCTAACAAAAACAAAAGAAACAAAAATACAACACTAGGCCTAACTCCCTAGGCTAATGATAAACATGAGAAAACAGGTATAACAGAAATAGCAGCTCACCCCTACGCTCCGTGCAAACAATAATATGTGACAGTGACTATTTACAATATACACAAAGAACTCAGTTGGCCCTAAGGCGCTGGTCTGAACAAAAGAAATAATTATTTAGCAAGGCAAGCTAAATAATCACACGTGGATCACACAACAAAGCACTTATCAATCACAAAAACCAGAGAACGATACGATGCGCTGCTGCCATGTAGGAGAGTGGTCTCGCGGCTTCCGTGTGTCCGGCATTATGAAGGCTGAGCCCCTTGCTCCACCAATCCGGCAGCGGTGACGTCACGCTCGTTGTCCAGTAGCTGTTGACACTGAAGCCGAGCCCCTTGCTGAGCCAATCCAGCCGTAGCGACGTCACGATCGTTCAGCAAATCACCTGCACACCTGTTCGCAAAGCATACGATCTCTGGACAGAAAGAGAGGTCTGACTCTCCACTAAACATACTGATCAAATGCATATACACAGACACATAATAAATACACAGATCATAATGCACATATACACATAATGAATACACAGGCGGCCGGGGGACATAACAGTGTGTGTGTGTGTGTGTGTGTGTGTGTGTGTGGTTGTGGGCTCTACCCTATTTTCTACCCCCTACACCCGGCCCACTCGCCCAGGACACACCCATCTTCAAACTCCACCTTTATTTTGATCTGGATCAAAATAAAAAAAACTTTATTTTACACCTGTAAAGTTTTGTGACGGCATCCTGCAGTGTTTCACAGTTCCTTCCTTCCTTCCTTCCCTCCTTCCTTCCTTCCTTCCTTCCTTCTTCACTAAATGACGCATTGTGTAAGCTCAGCTCTGTTGAGATGGTGTGTTATTGGTCGACAGCAATTGGTAGGTGAATCTCAAACTAGCAAATAAATGAGTGATGATGATGATGATGATGATGATGATGATGATCTGAGTCTCTGCGGTTTTTAACTTAAACAGAAGGAAGCGGTTGAAGAAACAAGTTCTGTGCCAAGAAACTGACTGACTGTGTGTGTGTGTGTGTGTGTGTGTGTGTGTGTGTGTATAATTAGCTGTGGTTGTGACTCGTCTATAGTTATCCCGTCCACTGTCTCCAGCTGTCTGCAGAGACTCTCTCTGCCTGTCTCCTCCTCTTCTTCTCCTCCTGTAATTATTGGTGAGTGTTCAGTCATTTCTGCTCCTGTATGGCAGCTGGCTGACAGGGATATTTGGACACCTGGCTGCATGCACACACACACACACACACACACACACACACACACACACAGCTACAGGCTGATGTATGCTAATCGAGGGTATAAAAACTGCATAATGTGTATTTTTCCCTCCTCTGGAAAGAAGACAAAGCTTCACCACGCTGGTATCAGAGTTTGGAAACAAAGAGACGCGTCTTTAACTTTACGCCACGTTTCCACTTACGTTTGTGCACGGAGACGAGTCAACAGGAAGTCCATTTATTCCTTTGGGAACCCTGTGACACTCTTCTCCTCTGTAATACTTCGGTCCACAATTTGCCCCAAGTACATTAAATAAACTGAACTTTTGCATTGGATTTCAGAGAGACCACACAACAGTGTGCTAGCTTAGCTAACAGGCTGCTAACTGACTTGGTCGTCAGGTGAGTTTGTCTGATTAAAAATAACTTGTTTATCTCGTCTACACACACTGTGAATCTGAGTAAAGTTATTCTGCTATGATATGGTTATACGTTACATCCAGTCAGACTGTCATCATCAGTTTGATATGAAACACAGTCAGTAAAGTCCTGTCAAAGTAACCGATTCATGAGCCATACAGCTGTCTTTGTTCACCAAAGGCACAATGAGCTAAAAGGAGCTTAGCTAACATATGACTCATTCAGCCGTTCGTACGTCTTTTAATGAAGCATTTCACAGACCATGCCACCTACCTGTCAGGCCAACATCTTCATTTATTGGTTGCAATTCAGTATCGGTCATGGTTTTGTCCCGGTAATGTTCAAAGCTCATATTCCAAACTGCTGGATGGCAAAAAACTAGGGCTGCGCCCCCACCACCGGTCGACCAAACGTCAGTCGACTACAAAGGTCATTAGTTGGCAAAATTTTGTTTTGTTGTTGTCGTTGTTTCACTTCTCTCTGTACACACATGTAAACACCATCTCCCAACACGAGTCCAGTGCCAAACAACCAACACACACCAGTTCATTCCAGTCCTGTGTTCACATCATGGACGTCATTCATTAGTTATCTTTAAGGATTAAATAAAAACACTAAGCTTCTGTGAAGGCTGGAAAAATTCCCCACATCATACACTATAATGAGCCGTGAACTGAGATTTTGGCGTCTCTTCAGTCATCATCATCATCATCATCATCATCATCATCATCATCTCTGACAGCTGTTTGTTTCAGGGGGCAAAATGGCGGGAAGTAAACAAAGAGATAGGATTGCAGTTTACTGTATATGTACTGTAAATGGTGTGTGTGTGTGTGTGTGTGTGTCTCTGAACGGCTGCACGGCCACTCATCGTCAACTTTGATGCCTGTTGCCATGGTTACAGCTGGTGTAGAGTAATCCCAAATTTTTCCTGCAGCTCAACACTTTGTGTGACCTGCAGAGCGAGCGCGCTTCACTGTAACCTCCGTCCTTGTGTGTAATCACACATCCATTCACAGCTGAGTGAACTGAAGCCTGCAGGTGTGTAAAGGAGTCACGCCGACCGTCACTGTGTAAAAAACATCATCATGTTCTCTGGAATCAGCGAACAGATGAGCTGCTGATGTGGACGATAAACAAAATGTTCAGGATCTTGAGTCTGAGGCTGCGTTCACACCTGCTCTGTTTGGTTCGGTTCAGTCGAATTCAAGTTGGTTTGCCCTCTCAGTGCGGTTCGTTTGGGCAGGTGTGAACACAGCAATCGCATTCGGGTGCGCACTCTTCTTCAACGTTTGCTTTACTTCCTGGATTTTTCCCACATGGAAATTCTGACCAATCAAGAGCAGCTTTCTCACACAAGGCATTTGATCTGGTCCTCTTGTAAATGCTGCCGTGAGAACACGAACCAACTCTAGGCAATTATACAACTTTGGAACAACATGAGTCCCTGATTCAGACCAGAGGAGACCACTCTAGGGCTGAGAGCAGCCCAACAGTCGTCCAGTTTCCTCCTCACAGTCCAAAGACGCACCAGCTGCCTCCTTATGTGGACTTTAAGTCCTCATACTACTTGCTTCCTTACTCCTGGCAGCACATTTGTCACGTGATCGTGATTATTTTTCATAGGACATTTGCGTTACAAATGTTGCAGAAGAACGGCCCAGAGGAGAGCGGGCAGCAGCTTCTTTGGTCGACTGCTGTAGAGACTCAGATTCAGGTGTGACAGTGGGCAGGTGGCCAGTGGCAGCGTCAGGTCTAACCTGTGTAACGGCAGCAACAGAAAGTTTGCTGGTTAGGCGGGGAGCGGGCGGGCGTTTACACTGGCTGAATTTGATCTGCCGCGGCCACTGACTGGGGCTTACCTGTGGTCTGCTCTTCTCTTGACAAGGTGGTCTGTAGTGGTGGGGAGTGAGGTGGAGGACAAAATGGGATTTGGACTCTTGCTAATGTTAGAACCAAAAGGACTCTGGCTGTTGTGTAGTGAGCCATCACTCTTTTTTTCCAGCATCCAGCTGATTCGGACTCTAGCTAACATTAGCAACATAAACATGAACTTTAAGCCGCAGCAGTGAGCCCTTGGCTCCGGTTAGCCGAAGGCTAAACAATGAGCAACATTTTCTCTCCATGTCTGAAACACTTCACTGATATTGACACGTTTTATCAACCTGGTCTCACTCTGAAGTCGCTGAAAACCGGCGGTAACGGTGCTCAGCAGTGTCAGGGGGAAACGCAGCAGGACAACAACGCTTGTGATCAATGGCACTGCTCCTGATTGGTCAGACGGGTGTATGGGCTGAAACTTGGCACTGCAGGGATCATTACTGCACTGACTCTGGCTCCAGTTTACATCACCAGCACAAGATGGCAGCAGCCGTATCCAGGATATTTTGGCTGTATATTTGCACAGCTGCAACCCGGTCTCACTCCGAAGTCATCAAATACTGGCACTTGGTCAGTGACTTCCGGCGTCAGACACAGACGAAAAAAGCTGTCCTTTCACACTGGCATGATACACAGCTGGTCGTCATTATTCTGTAACGGCACCCGATGGTGTCGGGGAAACACAGTGGGACAACAACGTAAGTTAAAGCAGCAGAAGTCCAAATGGGAGGGGTGATGGATGGGTCCAACAACCACCGGCTTTCACCCAGGAGGCCAGTGTTCACTTCCTGTAAGACTGTAAAGCCAAACCCTGTTCTTTTTCCTAAACATAACCACGTGTGTGTTGTTGAAGGAAAAAAACATCAGTTGGCGGTGTTGTACTGATGTAGTGCTTTTATTTTGAAAGAGACTGTATGCAAACTGTACATTTCCTGTGAAAACAGAAGTGTATTTTGAAAACAGACAATGCATGTAACAGGCTGAAGTTGACACGGCGTCCCAGAACGTCAACAACCAACACACCCAGGGTACCTTGGACGTCATATGTGGACGTGGAAAGTCCATGACCAAACGTGGACATGTGACGAGGTCACAGTGAGGATGATGATGCCTTTATTTTGTTGATCCTCAGATGCTCCTTCAGACTCTGTTCGATCCGTCTGTCTTTCTGTTCCAGGTTGTTTTGCACTGCTAACAGTTGTTGCCAGTGGTGGAACTTTCTCTGCCAAAGTCGTCGCCATTGACTCAGACTTTCACCACCTGAAGGGACGTACAGTACACACACATCTGCATCTGTAGAACAGCCAATAGGAACGCTCTGTCTCTGAAATTACCTGTGATTGGCTGAAGTCTCCCGTCACCGATTCTCTAAAGCCTGAAAACAGATCCAAGAGGAGGAGCAGGAGTCTAGTGTTCTCTCAGAACATCTTTATTACAATAAGCTCAAAGGTTATTATGGGGTTTTTGCAGAATGACATTGAAATAAAACTGCCTTCCCCCGGTTTAAGTCAAAGTTTTACTACATATTATTTATTAACAGTTGAACAGTCTTTGTGTATTCAGATATCCAGACTGCAATAAATCCCAACAACTCCTGGCCATAAATTGTATTGTGAGTATTCATGCTCCATTTACATTCTGATGACCCCACGGCACTAAAACAGGCCAAATAATCCTGTTTGTCTCGTGAGGTGAGTATTAAAGATTCAGTCTCTAACAAGATGAATCTTCCTCCCTTAAAACACAGTTTCACAGAAACAGATTTCTCCCTGAAAAAGCTGCAGCCATTCTGCTGCATTCATGTGCCAGTGGGAAGGTCCGACACCCAGGACTTTAAATAGAAACCTGCCAATGGGAAACCAAGAAGGGCTGTGAGTCTGACTCCACTCCTGCTCTCTGTCTGTCTGTATTTGGCTGAATAATAGATAGATGGAGTCCATGTACGGTCAGTAGGAGCAGTCAGATACTTGTCAGCAGAAAGAACTCCTGCAGCTTTTTGTTCAGCGTATATATCACCAGCAGCTCGATAATCTGATGCTGCAGTGAAGATGATCTCTTTTCTGACTTTAAGCAAATATTCGTCGAGCGTTGAGTTGAGCTCAGACCGGCCAGTTCACACTGCTTTTCTCTGCAAATGGTTTCGTCTCATCGTGAAGCTTTGGTCTGAACTGGACTTTAAAGGCTGTGTCACCTTCATTTTAAGGCTTCATATGTTGTGCAGCTCAAGGTTGATTTTTAAATTATTTTCGGTCAAAAATGACAAGAACTTCACAACGATAAGGTGCAGTTCCAAAATAAAATATTTACAACGTCAAATTGTCTCTTTATCTTAAATCTGCCATCAATAATTTACACCCTGCAGTGACCCTTTTCATCGGTTCCATATTAACCAACGATCACCTGAGAGCCGTTATCTGGCAACTTGTCTCTTCTAACACCCTGTAATACAATTGACCGATGCATAATTGACCTATGGCTAAGCCACGCCCCCTCCACTCACTCGCACAAACTATCAACATTCAGTGCCCGGCGCTATGGCAGGTGTCACAGTACACGGCATTTCACAGGAGGCAACTGATGATTTTTGGGGACATAATGATCAGATGTCATTGAGAAGTAACCAAAAGGGCCTAAACTACGCATTGGAGGGATATATTCATCATTTTATTGTTGAGAAGGTCGATGAAAAGCTTAAATTACAAGCCAAAATTCACAGGTCACAGTGTACGCTTGTGAACCGCATCTGGTTGCCGTCGCCATGAAAGACAACAAGTTAAAGTGCCACTGAAGTTAAGGTTTTTGGCTCAGAATATGAGAAAAGGATAACGGCCTTTTTACCATCTTTACCAAGAGTGTCTCTCCGTTAGTTTGGTGCTACAGTATTTACACTGAATCATTCAGCATAACGTTTGCCAACCTTTGTTATCTCTGCCATTACAGATAAGTTAATGAAGCTAAGCTCCAGAAGTTAACGTTAGCTTAACTAGAGCCCTTTGGACAACAGCTAACAATGATGTACGATCACCAAAGTACAAAACTAGAACAAAATAGGCTAATGAACTCCCAGCAAACAAGGTGACATGATGAACAACGCAGCTAGGAGCTAACGTTAGGCTAACTTTAGCTAACGTTAGCTAGAGATGTTAAAGATAACTTTATATTTCTTTCCAGCAAAGTGACAATATGTTGCCTCAAACACAATGTTGACTTACCTTAGAACAGATGTAGACATCATTGTTAATCTTATTCACGTTGAGTTGATGTTGTGGTCTAACGTTACCACACAACTTTATCCAAAGGAGACACTTTTCTCGGTTGAGATGTGGTTTAAAGTGTAAAAAATACACCTGGTCGCCCAGCCTCTCAGGATACCTTGTGTCAGAGTTGCATGTACCCCATGCACACCGTTTGACCATTTTTAAACTTCAAATCTCAGAAAAAGCTCATAAAACCGAACAAAACTGACTTTCTGTAATGCATTTCAATGGACGTCCAGGCAGAGAATGTCCCAGTGTATGGGAATGGCTATACGCACTGTGATTGGCATTTGAGGGCGGGGCTTAGCCATAGGTCAATTGGTTGTGTTGTCTTTTGGTCTTGAACAGTGGTCTGCAGTGACGCGGGCGGGGGCACGCCATCCACCATCCCCTCCACCTCCTGATGACAAAGTCCGCTCATACACTATGCCACTTTAGAAAGATTAATATGATGCATATGAAACATACAAATGTGATGTATTCGAGGTCTGCAGAAAAGTATAATCCCAACATTTTCCTCTGGCGACTGGGCCGGATTTTAAGGCTGCTGTGCCATCTAAGATAAGATAAAACTTTATTTATCCCGAGGGAAATTGCTGTGCAGCAGTTGCAATACCAAGCTGGAAGAGTGCAGATAAAAAGAGTGCAAATATACAAAGATAATAAGCAATTTCAAAATTTACTGGCTGGACAGACAAGAGAGAAGACAAAGAGGAAGAAAGGAGAAATGAGGTACTGTAAAAGAGCGAAAGAGAAGAAGGAGGAAACAAAGGAGAGACGAGAGGAGGTATTTTAATCCTGAAGTCAGCAACAAATCACACACTAATGGGCCCACACACACACACACACACACACACACACACACACACACACACCTTCACAACCTCTTTCTCTTTTTTTTAAAAACAATCTGCCAACACAAGCACAATCACAACAATAGCCTATTCATTTACACACTCTCCATCCACCTCATATCTATCTATCTGAGCATTTTAACTCTGTTAAACACGTGTTTCCCTCGCTATCCGTCGCCACAGTAATCAATCAGTGACTCGTACATCCTACAGAGCCTGTTTCCATTCTATGTAAATGAAGTTATTGTGCATGTTGTAGCAGGGATCCATAGCTTTTGTCCGGCGGTGAATGGAGTCCTGTGGACCTATATTTGTCATCCGATAAACCTCTAAACCCCCCTCCTCCTCCTCTTCCTCAGGCAGTTCATACAATACACTGCTCTCCTACACACCTCTTTGTGTGTAATTAGATTAGGCTGCACATACTTCCATGTGGCCCACATAATGTCTCCAGCGGCTCAGTTTTAATTTCCATTCCTCAGCAGCTTTCTGCGGCTCATTAAAGTGGCAATCGTCATGCTTTTTTCTTTATGGTTTCTGGCCGTCTTTGATGCTGAACGCTCATCGACGTGGTCTTCTTTCCCGCACCACACCTCCCAGAGGTCACGTCAGTCAAACAGCCAGGGCGGGAATGTGACACAGTTTTACTTACAGTTTCTGACAAAGCATGAATTTCCTCTTTTCCCTCGTGATGTGGGGCCAACACAGCCAGTCACCAAGGAGTTATCAAAGGATCCAAGGAATCTCTTTGGCTTTACTGGACAGGACAGATTAAGCATGAAGAGGGAGGGAAGGAGGGGAGGACATGCAGCAGAGGGCTGTGGGCTGGAATCGAACCTGTGACCGCTGCAGCAAGGACAATACCTTTGTACATGGGGCACCCTCTCTACCCACTGGGCACCCAAAATGTGTTTTTTATTCTTGAATGTGAAAATAAACTCAATTTTTCACTGTGTCCTTGAATGTGAAAATAAACTCAATTTTTCACTGTGTCCTACAATCAATTGACATAAGGCTAAGCCCCGCCCTCAAACGCGATGAGCCAATCACAGTGCGTATAGCCATTCCCATACACTGGGACATTCTCTGCCTGGACGTCCATTGAAATGCATTACAGAAAGTCAGTTTTGTTCGGTTTTATGAGCTTTTTCTGAGATTTGAAGTTTCAAAATGGTCAAACGGTGTGCATGGGGTACATGCAACTCTGACACAAGGT
>NC_065508.1:1022752-1029853 GCF_006386435.1 Epinephelus moara | reverse complement strand
AAGATTATCTCGCTGAACGAAACCTGTAAGTATCATAAACTTGTGTTAGCCACAGAGCTTATTTTCTGACATAATGCAAAACGCAATGCAAAAATCACATTCACTTTCTCTTCCGGGAACCAGCGCGATGCTAAACTTCCAGGTTTTGACGTCAGCCGTGGCACACTCTATTAGGCATCAAACATGGGTGTTTTGTAGGAAACCGGTCACTCTTCTCCAGTAGCTTTTTAGGGACCACACATGAGTGTTGTAGTGTTGAACTGAACCATTTGTCTTTTTCCAGCCGCTATTTAGGGCACTAAACATCTGTGTTTTGTAGCGACTGGTCACTCTTTCTTCAGCAGCTTTTTAGGCACCAAATTTGGGTGTTCAGTAGTTTTAAAGACAATTTGACATAGTGGCCAACCGTGGATTGATAACTTCCGGGTCTGTCACGTGATGTCATTGGGCTCAAAAAGGCGTTTCCACATAGAATTTTTAAGTGCTAACATCGTAGGCAACTGGACTTGCTTGTGTTTCTTGAAGACGTTTCGCTCATCCAAGAAGCTTCTTAAGTTCTAAGTGACTGGTACGAAGTTGCAGGCTATAAACCCTGTGTGGGTGGGAATCCTTGCAGAGTCATAGTTTCAGAGTCGTTAAGGTCACCATGTGAGTCGTTAGGGTCAGGTGGGACCAGGCGTGAATGGGTGTGAAGTCGATGAGAGGTGAAACGTCTTCAAGAAACGCAAGCAAGTCCAGTTGTCTATGATATAGCACTTACGATTACCATGACCGTGATGACTAAGAATCTTCACCAACAAATTTTCCCCATAGAGTTGCATTGTAAAGAGATGTTTGTAAGTCAGTGGATACCTTTTTTCTTGAGCATCACAACCTCCACAAAATGACTAGTTTCACTGTTGGGATTTGAGCCATTTGCTCCAATAACATTTCAAAAGTCTACAAGAGATGAAAGGTTACATCATTTTAATCATTTTAACCCGAAGTTAACCGCCCGACTGCAAAAGTCTTCAGTACACCTGCTCTATGGGCCCAACGATGCAGGAGATCTGGGTAATTTTATACCCAGTAAGTAAAATGTTTTTAGCCTTAATGCCAAAACGCACTGGCGGCAAATGCCACGAGTCACAAAATACGCCCCTATTATTTTCAATGTACGACCCCACACCGGCGGTGGCTAGACACGTTGGCACCCCTGAACGTGCCACCCCTCAGCACTTCACACCACTGTCCGATTTCCAGCCTCGCCGCCCACTGAATTAAATGCATTGTCCCCACTCGCTCTCTGCTTGTACAGACCAGCTCCCGTAGCAGCTCTACTTCTCTGCTCCTGTAGCAGCTCCACTCCTCCTCGCCATGCACCATGGGTGTGCAGAGAACTCTGTAGCTGTTGCTGTGTCTCGTGTGATGACGAATGGATATGAGGGAGAGTCACTGTTGAGGTCGAGGAATATCCCGAGCTAAATGACCCACAATCCCGACATTATAAAGACAGTGATCAAAAAGATACTTTCTGTTGAGTCACAGCTCTGGAGATCGGCTCTCCAGGTGAGACATCAACTCTAATTAGCGACTGTCCGCACAGGATTTGAAGCTGACACAGAGGTGGAGGAAGAACAGATCTGTCAGTAAAAGTAGTAATAACCTTTTGTGGTTGTCTGTTGATGAGCTGCAGCAGTATGTGCAAGGGGCAGCGCTTGACGTGTATCACATGATGCACTGCGGTGACGTCAGTGCTGGTGTGTTTTTGGTTCATGTGCCACTGAGCAGTTTTCGTAGGAATGGACAGGGCACCGCCTTTGACGCTGTACCCAGTTCTCTTTATACATCCATGGCCACCAAAATAGCTTCAGTGGTCTCCTAAGCCTCCTGGAGTCTCGTGGACAATGGTAACACGTGGATGTTTCGCAGGTGTAATATTTACCATGTTCACCATCTTAGGTAAGCATGCTAACGATGGCTAATCAGCACTGAACACAAATTAGCTGACAGTGTCATTAGTTCTGCTGGTGTTTGGTCATAAACCAAAGTATTAGACAAATAAAACGTGGAGAGGGTTACTTCACTTTCTAGGAAACATCATGTCCAAACCTTGAGGCACTTTGGAGCAGCTCAGCGTCAGGCTCTTCTTACAAAGAAAAAACTTCTTTCACTGCAGTTTTTTAAGAGACAGCGGCAGAATATAATTTAGTTGAGTTTTGCCAACAGCACTTGTATTATAAAACAGTAGTAGAATAAATAAAACAGTGTCGACTCACTGTTTTGATTCAGCATATTCCCACGGAACAGAGTGCAGATGGAGATATTGACTTTTATTGTGAACTCCTGTAACATTTATAAAAGCTCGCTGCTGTTCTGACCAGTGAGTCATGCCTGGTGCTCCCTCTCCTCTCTAACCGCTTTATTGGCAATTTCCTCCCCCTCTCAGAGAAACCATATACAGCGTATCATGTCACAATGATGAAGCAAGCCTGGAAATAATAATGCTTTAACCTGCTTATTAGACTTAATTCGATTTGCAAGTTATGAAGAAAATATATTTGAAAGCCTGAAGCACCGTTTGCAGTCCTTCAAAGGCTTCAGTCCATGTTCAGATAATGTAAGTAGTGAAACTTATAAGTTTTAAAGCAAAGCAAATATTTAAATAAGACAGGTTGTTCTCACACCGACAGCAGCACAGGAATATTAATATTAATAGTTTGTAGGTCTTATTTTTTGCTCGTTGTGTTTAGTCATGTTACATTTTCTCTTTAACACCAATAACAAGGTTACTAGCGGACCTGTCAGATCAAGTCGTGTCAAGTGAAGCCTGCTGCCACAGCTGATGAGGTAAAATAAACATGGTGTAACCCCACATTCACTGAGTGTAGGCGCAGCTGTAACTGTCACTATTTCAGTGTTTTCAGTTCATGAAAGTTCTGGTCACCTAAAGAAAGTCTTGTTCAGTGTTTTCAGTAAGAACATTTTGTTTTATTGGTTTTAAGCCTGTTGTTTGCTAGCAAAAATTAGCATTAGCATTATCAGAGTTAACAATAGTTGTAAGTGCACCATGCTAATCAAACTAGTAGCTAGCCTTCAGATTAGCTCCACCCTCTCATCCACATGTCGTCAATTATGGTTCCAAAAGTCCAGGATGGCAACGGCCAAAATGCCGAACTCGAAGCTTCGAAACAGGACGACACAAACCAATGAGACGTTTATATCTACACAGGGAGCAGGTCCTCATCTACGGACATCATGTTGCACCGTCATGTTTCTACAGTAGCCCAGAACAGACAAACCAAACACTGACTGTAGATAGAGACATTCACCTTTCTGCGTTGGCCACCATAGTTAGCGGCCCCTTTGCAACAAGCATTGTTGGAAAAGCACTGATTTTTTAAAGTGAAATTTATTCAGTGTTTTTACCTGCTTTAATGACGTGGTTCGTTTGTTTTGGAGAGGAAGAGACTTCTGTGGATAATTCACCTCTCGCTAAAAATCTCCTGAACATCTGGGGCCAGTTGCACCAACTGGTCTTTACTACGCCTAGTCGTAACTCCTAAGACGGTCTTTGTTAAGACCAGTCTTAAGGAGTGGACTTACGCCGGTTGCACCAACAGGGCTTACGCCTGGTCTTAGCTACACCGGTTTTAGCTGTGCGCGTCCATGTGAATGCCCCCGGAATGCCCCACGCGGCCTGCCTAGAGGAGCGTGGTGACGTTAAATGATGCGCCGCTGAATCACCCCTCTAAATGCCCGCTCGTTTACAGACTGTGTATGAGACGTGCCATAATCAAGTTGCGCTCTCTGCGCTCTAGAGCGCATGAGAGCAGCTTGATAATGACCTTACCCCTGTTCTTGACTAGGTCTAAGATTTACGCCCGGTCTTAGTGAGAAGAAGGCTTACGCCCTGTTGGTGCAACCGGCGTAACTATTAGGTCGGACTTAGAACGCCAAGTTACGACCGACTTAGCTTAAAACCAGGCTTAAGACCAGTTGGTGCAACCGGCCCCTGGGTCTTAAGATATCAGAGAAAAAAGACGAGCACACATTAGCACGTGGCAGTAAGCCGTCTGTCTCTGACATGCCACACAGTGTTGGAGAAACACTAATTTGTAGTGTGAGACAGCTTTATTCAGTGTTCGTGTCACCGGGGTCTCATTTATAAACACTGCGTACACACAAAATGAGGCCTGAGAGAGGCGAACGTCACTTCCCACGCAAAAGTTGTGATGTATAAAAACAGACTTGATGAGAGAAACTTTGATCCATGCAACATTTGGAGACAGGAAATTGGTGACACAGATGATGAGGGGGAAGCCTGATTTTAGTCATTTGTTGAATATTTTTTGGCGCCCGCCATTTTTGGATTTTGTCCATACGTACATTTTTAGTTTGGATCCTATGCGCTGTTTTACAAATGAAACTCGCGGTGTGTTTGTTTCAGAGAGGAA
The DNA here is from genome assembly GCF_006386435.1 of Epinephelus moara. Classification (NCBI taxonomy): domain Eukaryota; kingdom Metazoa; phylum Chordata; class Actinopteri; order Perciformes; family Serranidae; genus Epinephelus; species Epinephelus moara. Next base: position 1,025,417 of record NC_065508.1, on the reverse strand, counting down.
GAGACATGCGGATAATTCAGCTCCCGTTCTAAACCTCCTGGCAAGTTCCAGTTGGTTGCAGTGTGCATTCCTCACCGCTACACGCCACTAAATCCTCCTAATTCATCCACACTGAACCTTCAAGTCGATTAAAAGAGGGTCAACAGCAAGTTTGAAGTATGTGAGGCAGATCTAACTGACTGTGTTTGATTCTTCAGGGTTGTGTCTGGAACTTTGTCTGTTAATCCTTCAGTCAGTCCAGCTGGCAGCTTTTGAAAGAGACAAGTCTCTCCTTAGATGTTTACCTAATTTGAATTGAAGGAGCCACTGGCCAATCAGAGTCCAGGATTATGACTATCCTGCCTTCAGGAAACAGTGTTCATATTTATTCAATCAAACCCATTAAAAAACTTAAGTCCATGTGAAGAGCAGCTTTCCTTCCCTCGGGTGAACTTAAAACCTGAATAATCTGGGATCTTTTTAAAAAATAATCCAGAGGAAACCTCGTGTAGATTCTGAGTGCATTCAAACACTGTGACACTGAAAACTACTACATATGCATGAAATTGCCCTATGGAGCAAATAGTCTACATTTACATTTAAAGCTACTAAAGGGGGGGGGGGCTTAAGGGTGAGTAAAGTTCAGGCAGTGATGAGGCCGGGGTTCCTCTGTTTGGGCGTGTTGGGGAACTCCCTCCGGGTGAAAGAAGTGGATTTGGCAGCAATTAAAGCGATCGACTCAGAGCTATAAGACCGTGTGTGAGCGTTAATTCCTCCTCATAGTCTTTGAATGTGGACCTCAAAGCTGCTCCATGGTCAAGAACGAGTCATAACTCACTTCATTAGTGGTGGGGAAGAGAGATCCTGTTAAGGGGCTGCCAGTGAAGGGAGAAGACGAAGGAGAGGAGGAAGAGGACAAAGAAAGAGGAAGATGAAGGCTCTGCAATAATGAGGCCAAGTAAGCAAACATGACCTCAGCCAAAATATGTCTGCCTCATCACTGCCTTATTAAAGCTTGCTTCAGGGAGAAACATTTGAGGTCTGCAAACTGCAAACAGCGAGTAAGAACAGAAAGGAAGAGAAGAAAAAGAAATTCATGAGGAGGAGAGAAGGCGAGCGGACAGTAGAGCCACCAAATGTCCTCTGGCAGCCAAATTTCATCCTCGCCTCCTCTCCTCTGAAGGAGGACAGGCGTGGAAAATGTTGTTGAGGATTCTGGGAAGGTGGGTGGTCATATTTTCAGGTGCAATTGGAAACGTGTCAGAAACTGAGCTCAAGTGAACTTTATGTAAAAGTCTGGACAAATGGGACGCCAGGTGTTTGTTCCTAGACATCATGGTGTCTCTGATCATCTTCCTGTGATCACAGCTCAGCTTTCTCTAAATGTATACCTGAAATATGAATCTGTTGAAGAATCATCACTCACATTACTGTACTGGACAAATATTTTCTTATTTGTGACAGTAAATTCCTGCTGGTGAATTTGGTGTCTTTATTGAGAGCAGTTGTTTGTTTAGAGTTAAATTAAGTAGCATCATTGTTTTTTAAATCAAGAATAGTGAATAAAGACAGTTTGATTTAATGCACATATTTATCTTTGAAAAGAGAAAAGTACATTTCAGATCCAGACTGAACAACCCAATCGTACGTTTCTGCAAACCACAGATACATCACGTGTGTATGTTATTATGCAGCAGGTTAAGTTCAGGCACAAAAACCACTTGGTTATGGTTGGGAGAAGATAATGTGTTGGCTTAAAATACCCAGTTTTCATGGTACTATTCAGGCAGGAAATGCAGCGATGCCTCAATAAAAAAAAAATCCTATGCTTGTGGCACAATCCCGGCTGGAAACGCAGCGATGTCTCGGTGAACAAAATCATTTTTTGTGGTGCTATACTGGCAGAAAATGCAATGATATCTCTGAAAAAAAAAATCCCATATTTGTTGCACAATCCTGCCTGGAAACACAGCAATGTCTCGGTAAACAACAATCGCATTTTGTGGCATAATCCTAACAGGAAATCAACAATGTCTCTGTAAAAAATTCCATTTTTGTGGGACAGTCCTGGTTGGAAACACACAAGGTCTCAGTAAACCTCAACCCTGTTTTGTGGCATGATCCCAGCAGGAAATGTCTCAGCAAAAAATACCCTGTTTTTGTGGCACAGTCTCACCTGGACACGCAGTGATGTCTCGGTAAACAACAACCACTCTTTGTGTTATTTTTCAGAAATCAGCGATGTTTAGGTAAAAACCACCAGGTTTTTTTGTGGCACTATCCCCGGTGGAAACATAGCGAAGGGTTGCTAAGAACCACCCACGCTTACTGGTGAAAAAGCCACTAAAAATGGCGCTGTGACTCATGAAGAAAGAACCTGTGTTGTTGTTTTCAGGTCTTAAACAGTGGTCTGCAGCTTGGCAGACATCTTGCATCATCCACTGTCCTCTCTACCTTCAGATGACAAAGTCAGCTCATATATTACGTCACTTTAGAGTAGGGGTGACCCTGAATAGTCGATGATTCAGTGATTCGATTTGGAGGAGTCTGATTCGACTGCCAGTCTCACTGTCGAATTGTCGCAAAATGTGGTTATGAAACAAGACCGTACCATTCTGACTATATGGGGGTGCTCACTGCTGCTGAACATCTTGATTTGACATAGAATGTATTTGTTTTCTAGTAA
>NC_065508.1:1020306-1022695 GCF_006386435.1 Epinephelus moara | reverse complement strand
GATTGTCACACACCTGAGTGTGTGAAATTTGTTCTCCGCATTTGACCCATCCCCTGAGGGAGCGGTGAGCAGCAGCGGTGCCGTGCTCGGGAATCATGTGGTGATGATTTACAGTGGCGGGGCACATAAACAAACACTTCGGAGGAGGTATGTGCTCTCAAATCAAACTTTTTTGAAGGATTGTTCGTTTACCTGAAGTGTCTTGAAACGAATTTCACCACTGACTGTTTTCTTGATAGACTCTGATTTTTTATTTGGCTACTTTTTGTCCGACGTGCCAAACAATTGAGAGCGGTGACGCACGGTCTGTGTGGATGAACTTGTATGAACCTGAGTTGATTAATGAAGTAACTTGAAGTCAGAAAGAAGGAAAACTGTTTCTAAACCTTTTGATGATGTTTTTGGATGTTTATTTGTGAATGAAATGGCACGTTCTGACGAGTCAGAAACGACACCTGTTGAAGACATGCATGAGGCTGCAACGCGTCTGCGCTCATCTAGAGCATCATACCTTGATGAAGTGAAAGGAATAAAGATAAAGATAAAATGATAACCCTTTCACTTTTATTATTATTATCTTATTATGCCAACTGAAGAATTAAATTTGTTTATTTGGGTGTTTTAGCTCTTTTCTCTGGAGCGGAAACTGACGCAAATGAGCTCATTAATCAATGAGGGGGGAAAACAACATGATTCAACGATTAGTTGGCGAAAGGAAAAATCTGTCAAATCAGATTCGACTATGACAACTCTTAGTCGGGGACACCTCTACTTTAGAAACATTGAGGTGACACATCTGACATGTACAAATGTAACACATCACTGATTTGCAGAAATATACTAAACCAACATTTTCTCCTGGCGACTGGGCTGAATGGAATTAAAAAGTCTTTGTTAAAACTGAAGCCGAGGTGTCGGAGCTGCAGCAGCTCTCAGTGTTTTGGTTCTGATGTCTGGAGAAAGCTTTTATTTATTGATGATTGACAGATCAATCTGCACCACCAGCAATTTTTTGAAGCCATCTAGACATAACTATCACTCATGTTTCTTAAAATGTTTTAATCCACAGAGATGAGCATGTGTCCATACGCAGCCCAAGTTTTATTTCTTGTGCACCTAGTGAAGCATAATCTCCCCATGCAACCCTGAAGACCCGTCTGTATATCTCCTACTGTCTACATGTTGTTAACGTTGAAACTATTGTCATTCATCACCCTCCTGGTTGTACTGTGTGGATATAGAGCTACAGAGGGCGGGCGGGGGGGATAAAATAAAATGGCAGCTGAATGTTAGTCAGCCGAGTAAAGACAGTTTGTCCAGCTGCTGTTCTTTCAGCTGCTGACAGGACAGCGATGTTCAGATCAGAGTTGATGTAGATTTAACGAGCTGATGCTTCAGTAGTGCTTATGCACCACTAACGCCTCACTTCTGGTGCGAGTTGTGGGTTAAGCGGTGTGCATGGATGATTGTATGCAGGCATGGGTTTTATGGTTGGACTGTGATGTGGAAAATGTCTCTTTGAACAAGTAGTTCATTGTGTTTTAATGGTTGATGGAATATTTTGTCTCTTTCACCAAACTTGTTTCTCAACTAGCTGAGCAGTCAGGGCCTTTGGAGCTGGAGCAGCTCTCACACAAAGATTAACTCAGTATGAACTTTAGACGAGAACATTATCTGAACCATCAGAACCATGATGATAAATATAAAGACATACATATTTGATTTACATGATTTCTTCTGTTCTTATTCAGCTGTCGCTCAGAGGGATCTTTGTCTCTTCCAGTTGTGTGGTTGAACCATTGTAAAGCATTTTGTTCTCCGTTTACAAAAAAGAGGACTTTCTACAAACTAAAAGCATCAAAACAATTTAAACCTCTAAAGTCGACCTCTCAGACATCTGACTGGACCCAGTCAAACTTTTTTGGTGACAGTTCCAAAATCCCAGTGTTGGTGCCACGATCGCAACTGGGAAATTTAGCCAGTCGTTTGCTAAAAAACACCCAATGTTGGTGCCATGATTATCGCTGGAAATTCAGCTTAAGTTTTGGTAAAAATGGGGCCACAATCATAGCTGGAAATGTTGCTGATGTTTTGCTTAAAACACCCAATTTTAATGCCACGCTTTTCGCTGGAAATTCAGCTCATGTCTTGCTTAAAAAACACCCAGTTTTGTTGTTTGCTGGTTTCACACAGTGGTCTGGAGCTTGAAGAGTCAGCTTTTTTATATATATATATATATATATATATATATGCAGTGTTTCCCATTAATTAACGAAACTATGGCGGTCCGCCATAGTTTAATTTGACCCGCCATAGATTCTAAATAAAAGATTTAGGCTGCCGAAAGTATTGACTTCTCATGATATAAATAATATCTCGAACACCGTAG
>NC_065508.1:1013030-1017931 GCF_006386435.1 Epinephelus moara | reverse complement strand
TATATATATATATATATATATATACACACACATATATATATATATATATATATATATATATATATATATATATACATGTGTAATCAGAAACATCATCACTTTGGAAATGTTGATATGCGTATTAACAGTACAAATGTAATGTAGCGATGGTTTGCAGAAACATAGAATCCCATCATTTTCTGGGCCAGGTCCAAATCCATGTGAAACTCTGCAGGTCAAGTTAATCAGAAACACTTGTGAAGCATTTAATTAAATCACTGTCACAGAAGTCCTGATGTGCTGGCACATTCCCTGCATGTCCTGGGAATTTGTCATGCAAATAAAAACCTGTTAGAAACCCATTTAAGTAATGAGGTTTCTCCATCAACAGTCTCGCACTGTTAAGGAGGATATTTTTATTCATTTAATCTGTAGAATTAAAGCTGATTTCCTGCTCATACAAACATTTCTGGAATCAGGTTAGTGCTAAAACTGGAGCGATTATCAAAGTGCAGCTTTATCAGTGGACCTTCAGCGTCGGGCTATGTGACAGCGAGCTGCGTACGACTCTTTGAGCTTTGTCTGTAAATATCTGTTTAGCTGCTTATTACTTTAACTCTGCTCCTCTTCATCTGTTCTTACCTTCCCATTTCATTTCTTCCTCACCAATGTAGGTTAACAGTGAAGTTGGCAGCCGTGAAAGGATTTTGAACGTTTTCCACTGCTGTGTCCTCACAGATGACAGCTGTTATTACCCGGTGAACAATAACGCAACAGTCAGCGCTCCTGAACGCTGCTTAATATAGCCACTGTTTCACTGTCACTTCCACAGGAGGAGGAGGAGGAGGGGGACGAAGAGGAAGAGGAGCATATGAAGTGACAGGAGGCAGCAGGGAACATTACAGTAGAAGACAAAAGTAGAGAGAATGAAGGAGATGAGGTGAGTTTACACCCTGTTGGTGTAATTGGATTAAGATGAAATCGTTAATGTTAACAGAGGGATAATCCCCTGAATGTGTCAACACACAGCGCTGCCTGCTGCACCAGGAATCTAATCTGGACCCTTCCCACAGTCACCCGACAGAAAATAAAATTATTAAAGAGATACGCCGACGTTTTCGAGGATGGTCCCAATGTTCAGTCTGGTCAGTCATTAAAGTTTCAAACGAAGGAGAAATAAGGTTTTGTGCTGTCGTACAGGATGAGTTTCACCTCATGTGGAACAAAATGTGCAGATAAAAATGGAGAAATGTGTCACTTTATCCAAATCAACTGAGGACCAGGAAACCATTGTGCAGTTGACCGTCATGTCTGAGCTGGACAGAAGAAGGTCGAAAAAGTATTCTAATCTTTTTCATAAGTAGAAGTTGCAATACCACGATTTAAAAATACTCTGTAACGAGTAAAACTCCTGGACAGCATTCAGAGTCTGAGTTAGACTCCCCCTGCACTCAGACATGTGTTTTTCTTCTGTTCATGTCCCCTAAAATGTTTGACCTCGACCACACTGACTCAAAGTTTGTCACCAGAGAGGCGTTTTCATGCTCCTCTCCTGAAGAGGAAGTGTGATGTCTGTCTTCCCTAAAATCTGAGATTGGAACATTTGCTGGGCGGCTGGATCAGGTACGTCACTGATACTAAAGTCAATCACTGTCTAATACAGGAAACACATCTCAACAGGGGAACAGACTTCGACACAATATGGGCAAAAAAACCTGAAACCTCCAGTGTGTCTGGTCAACATCAGCATGTTAGCATGCCAGTGTTAGCATTTAACTTCAGGCTCACAGATAGCCCTTTTTCAACAACATGGAACCAGCTCCGTTCCAGTTCCTGCACTTCATTTTGAACCATTCAGAGGAGACCAAACAAAAAATAAAACGTTATCAATGTAATCTACGATTCTGCTGCGAACGGTTTACTTCGGCGGTGCATTGTGCAACGTTCTCCGTTGATAACACGTGCTTGATTACAATGGTTCCACGTAAAACTGGTGGAGATGCAGGCTGGTTCACCACATAGCACCGAGGGTCCAAGAATCCTGAGTGGAACCAGAGCTGATCTGGCAGAAGTAAGAGAGGCTGTAGACTCTAAGTTTGTCTGCTGGTGTTCGAGCTATGATTCTCTGCTGGAGCCTGATTGGGCTGTGATTTCTCATTATTCCCTCCAGGCTTGAATCAGGTTGGGTTCTCGCCAATTAAGTGGTGTTTTTCTTCTATTTTTTTTTTTTTCTAAACACTGGCAGTTCTCGTGCTTAAACAGCAGGAGTTTAATGGACTGAATCAAGAGGGAAAGAGAGTGAAGGAGGGGTAAAAGAGACGGAACAACGGATCAATATAGTGGAGAACCGGGGAAGGGAGAGACCGCGTGCACAAAAGAGAGGTGTTTGGCAGTGTCTGCCTCTGCTCCCCCAGCAGTGGGAGACATGTGTGTAACATGCAGCAAAGAGCGGTAATCGTCATCTGCCACGGACCGCCGTGCACACTACATGAACCGAGGGGTGCAGCCAGCTCTGTCGATCCTGTCGCACACGAGGTGACAGACTGTTGAAATAACAGAAGGAAGAGAAGAAGGAGAAGAGGTGTGAGGAAACAAGTCAGAAGTTACATGAAAATTACATAAAATATAACATATATAATGGCGGCATAGTGGTACAGTGGTTAGCATTGTCGCTTCACAGCAAGAAACATGTTCTCCCTGTGTCAGCGTGGGTTCCTCCAGGTGCTCCGACATGTTCTCCCTGTGTCAGCGTGGGTTCCTCCAGGTGCTCTGACATGTTCTCCTTGTGTCAGCGTGGGTTTACTCCAGGTGCTCTGACATGTTCTCCCTGTGTCAGCGTGGGTTTCCTCCAGGTGCTCTGACATGTTCTCCCTCTGTCAGCGTGGGTTTCCTCCAGGTGCTCCGACATGTTTGTTTGTTGTCTCCATGTGAATCATCTGGATTTTGTTTCTTTGCAGTGTTTTCATGTTGTAGCTGTCATGAAATCTGCAGCCTGTAGGGGGCACTGACAGTACTTTTGCTACATGTGCATGTGTGTGCGTGTAAGTTGCCACTCCTGACAGGTGTGTATTTAGTGTGTGTGTGTGTGTGTGTGTGTGTGTGTGTGTGTGTGTGTGTGCAGGTGAACTGCTTAGAGGGATGCTGACACTGCTGTTCCAGTTAAGAGCACCACTTGGCTCGGAGGTACACACACACACACACACACACACACACACACACACACACACACACACACACACCATCTGGAAAAAGCTTTTTCATTTGAATGTGCTGTCATCTTAACCTCGTAACACACACACTGACTAATGTGCGTGTGTGTGTGTTGTATGTGTGTGAACAATTGTAAACAGCAGGGAGTGTTGAATGTGAAATGGCCTCTGGACAGGTGGGACTGTGCAGAAGTGCATCATGGGAGTTTGGGGAACAGTGACTGAGAGCAGCACAGAGAGGAATAAACAGAGAGCAGAGAGAACGTGAGAATAAAAGAGGGAAGAAGAAGAAAGACCAGACTGCCACATACGGGTACTTTGTAAATCGTCAACACTGTGCCCTTTTAGGGGGGATGGAGACCTGAAGATCTTAAAGTCGTCAGTACGATTTGATGTGTTTGGGTTTTAATTTTGACAGGTTCATTTTGTATGTAAAGTATTCACTGATCAGCCCCGACATTAAAACCACTGACAGCTGAAGTGAATAACTTTGATATTGTTACAATGTTCTGCTGATAAGTCTTTCAGTCCTGGTTTTCACATGAATGCTACGTGACACGCACCATTCACTGGTACTGTGTCTCGTTAGAGCGGCACTTCCTGATGGCAGGGAGCCGTACTATCTGTCGTATCTGAATAGTCAGACCTAAAATGACAGTGTTTTACCTTGGTTTATGTCGTATTTAACTGACGGACTGTTTTGTCAGCCGGGGTGCTCAATGTGTCAGAGACTCATAGTATTATATGTGGTGTTCCTCAAGGAAGCATTCTTGGCCCAATTCTGTTTTCGTTATATATGCTTCCACTTGGAAACATTAGTAGCCATCACCATGTTAATTACTACTTTTATGCAGATGACACACAGTTGTATGTCTCTGTCACACCAAATGCCCCTAATGCACTGCATGCTGTCGTTGCCTGTCACGCTGACATTAACGGGTAAAAACGTTTTAGAGCTAAATGAAGAAAAGAAAAAAAAAGATTCTTTTAACTGAACCAAAAGCAGCAAGAGAAAAACTGCACTCAATGTTTGGTGGCCTCAGCAAGCACATTAAACCTAATATTACTAACTTGGGAGTGATTTTAGACGTTGATTTAAACATTCTTTTTTCATCTTCGGAACATTGCTAAGGTCAGACATTTTTTAACCCAGAAAGATGCCTAAATACTCACTCTTGCTTTTATTACCAGCTGTTTGGACTACTGCAGTTCCCTTTTCACCAGACTACCCAAACAATCAATGAGAGCAGTGAGCTTTTTGTTTTTACGCCCCTAAACTCTGGAACTCACCACCTCTGCATATAAGAATGACGAGCTGTCTCTGTATTTTTAAACATGAATTAAAGACCTGTCTTTTTTATCTGGCTTTTGATGTGGAGTAACATTAGCTACAGTCTTGATCTTTATTCTATTTTATTTGTTTATTTATTTACTTTCTTTTTCTCTCTATGGACTTTTAACACTTTCCAGCCACCGCCAGCATTTTTGATCATATTCACTAATCTTTCAAGATCCACAAAATAATTTGTTCTATGAATACGTAAACAGTATATCTTACTATATAATGATGAAAACTCTGTGTGTGTGTCTGTTCCATGTTTTTCTCCTCACTGACTTGGTCAATCCATGTGAAATTTGGCACAGTGGTAGAGGGTCATGGGAGGATGCCAATGAAGCAATATTACATCAATTGGCCAAAGGGGGGCGCTATAG
>NC_065508.1:1009366-1012988 GCF_006386435.1 Epinephelus moara | reverse complement strand
CATAAAGGTGTATAACATCTCAAGGGTTTCACCCATCACCACGCAACTTTGTAGGCATATGACCACACATAATCTGAGGGGACCCCTCCATTAATTGACCCCACAAACAAAATGGGGGCGCTAGAGAGCTCATTTCTTATCTAGGCCTAACCGCCATATGGATTTTTACTAAACTTGGTAGATTTCTTTTTTCATCAACCCTTAATTTCATGCATTTTCATAAACAAAAACAAAGACAAAAAAAACAACAAACAACATTTCGGACTGAGAAAGATGTATTTTTGTCAAAGACTCATTTTCAATATAAAATCAATTTCAATTTCACATTTACATTTTTTTTTCTCATTTCATTATGTCCTTTTAAATTGCATAAATGATAATAATAATGATAATAATGTTTTGTCCCACCAAACTTGTTTGCTTCTTCGTCCAATTCAGATTCAGAATGTTGATCAAAACAGGAAGTGACAGAGTCTGAATCTATCAATGTCTCCACGGCTTCTGCAGCCGTAAACTCTCTGTCTGCGCCAGCATTTTCGTGCAGTTTACAAGCTGCTACATTTCTGTAAACAACATCTTCTTCTTTGTTTGTGTAACAGCGCCTCCTGTCTTGTAACAGTGAAAACACAGATTGCCAGAAAATCTCATCAATGGCGGGGAAAGAGTTAATCATCTTTTATTGTTATTTCTGGTTTGTTTGGTTTGCCTTTTTTAATATTTCATTGTCTTGTAATTTTCTAGTCTTGCATAACTTCATGTTCAGTTGTTTGAGTTCTCCTTTAAATTGTTCTGTGTCAGTCCATGCCGTGTGCCATGTGAAGCACCTTGGACTGTGTGTTTGTGTGAAAGATATGGGATAAAGGAAACATGTAAAGGGGTGGGGCTGTGGCAGAACCCACTTCACACAGATACAGGAAATGAATCCAAAGTGTGGCGTCTTAGTTTATCAGCGGTCTCTGGTGCGCGTGTTGCCGTAGTTAGTTAAGTTAATGGTAACATTTTGTTCAGCTAAAAAGTCTTGTTCAGCGTCTGGTTACTCTAAAAGACCCTGTAAGGAGTCAGATGTTCAGTTTCAATGGTGAATGCATTTTGTTTTAAAGGTTTAAAGCCTGTGTTTCGCCAGCCAAAATTAGCATTGTCATCGTTGTAGCTGTGAATGCACAGCGCTAACCAAGCTAGCAGCTAGCGTTAGGGTTAGCTCCACCGTATCATCTAAATATGGTCACTTCTGGCCCCAAAGATCCAAGATGGCGATGGCCAAAATGCTGAACTAGAGGCTTCAAAAGTCCACAGACGTCTTTGTGGCTACGTTACTTTATAAAGTTCATGGTCTTGATGCTTTGTTGGAGAATTACTTGTTGCTGCTTTCAGTCCACCGACCGTTTATCTCCAACCAGAACAGACAAACTACACAAATTATCTATGCTAAGTAACTTTAGCTAAATCACTGTAAACCATGGCCCATCGTGGCTTATTGCTTAATTATCTCATGTAGTCGTGTGTTTTCTAATTAATTTGATATTGTTAAATCAAATTGAATCTACTTCTGTCTAAGTGGTTATGTTGCATCTAATTTATTGATCGAACTAGCCTCATTTTATTTCATGTAATATAAAATGTCATTTTGTCGTCACATCTAATATAATCAAACCTTTTCTCATCTGATCTCATTTTTATTTAATCCAAAATCAAATGTAGTTTCCAGTCCTGTCATTTCACCTCACCATCTCATTTCCTCTAATCTCACTTCGTCTTGTCTCGTCCAATATAATCTAGTGTCGTTTAATCTCATCTAATTGTCCTGCTTTGATGGCAGTGTGCATACAGAGGAGCAACACATGGAGAAAAAAGATCGCTAATGGGTTTTCTGATTACCTCCAGAGTTACCATGGCAACTAACGAAGAGCACAGGACTGTGACGATCAGTTTTACTCACGCTGAGCAGAACCGCTCACGTCTGATCATCCAGTTATATGTAATCATTACTATCAACTTTAATTGCATTTCATTGACCTTTTCCCTCCTCCTCCTCCTCCTCCTCCTCCTCCTCCTCCATCTCTAGTTGGAGACAAAGAAAGGATTAAACCCTGAACACACACACACACACACACACACACACACACACAGCTGTCAGTCCTGCTGCTTGGCTTATTAACCCTCGTTAGCCATTTCTCTCAGATATTAATGAGATGATCTTGTGACTAACACTCCCCGCTGAGTGCGCTCAGTTTGCGTCCATGCGTCTGTGCGAGGAAGAGGAGAGGTTAGAGATGAAGAGGGAGAACAGACGGAAAATCTTGGATGGAACGATCAGACAGAAAGAGGCTGAATGAGCCAGAAACATCCACCTCAATAATTAATTTAATGTTGAGTGTTTAAAATCTGGATCACAAACCAAACTGTGAAAAAACATCCAGCAGCCCACCGAGTTATTATCACTGCACTAACACTCAGTCACTAAAACTACAATCACCGCCGCGTGGCTCTACACCTCCACAAACCAGTCAAGTTGCAATTACAAATTCCATCCGTGTCGGTCCAGGTTCATGTGAAGTCATGACAGAAGACGACACTTTAAACGTGGATGTTGCTGCAAACAAGCTGCAAATTCACACACAGAAGATCTATACAATCAGCACAGTTTCAAGATTAGAGTCACCAATTCAGTATCTGACCAAATGTCTCCCCTTCTGTTCCTGAGATATGACGTTAAGACATGATGATGTCACAGTCAAGCTGACCTTTGACCTTTTGACCTTAATTATTTTATACTGTTAGACATTTGTGTCAAGTTTGGTCTGAATTCTTCAGTTATGGACAATAACATGTTTTGCCCATCAAATTCTAATCTGTTCATTGTTGAGTTTAGGTAGACGTTTGTGCCAAATTTTAAGAAATTCCTTCAAGGTATTTTTGAGATATTGTTTTCATGATAATGGATGGTAAATGGACCTGCACTTGTATAGCACCTTTCTAATCATCTGACCACTCAAAGCGCTTTTTGCACTATGAGTCACATTCACCCATTCACACACTGGCGGCCGAGGCTACGGTACATGCCACCTGCTGCTCAGTTTTTAACACACTCACACACCGATGGAACAGCCACCAGGAGCAATTTGGGGTTCAGTGTCTTGCTCAAAGATACTTCAACATGCAGCCTGGAGGAGCCCGGGATCAAACCACTGATCTTCCAATTGGTGGACGACGCAAGGATGAGAGGGACCCAAGGTCACAGTGACCTTGACCTTTGACGTTTGACTAGCAAAATCTAATCAGTTTATTGTTCAGCCCAAGTGGACGTTTGTGCCAAATTTGAAGAAATTCTTTTACGGCCTCCACCAACAGTTTGATGGGACACTGTGCTCTGTTAGCCTGCAGCAGCTACAGAGGTCTGTAGATGAATACACAGATGGATGGATTAGATTGAATAAATTAAGCTCTTTTCAACAGAACCACGTACATGATTGGCTGAAACATAATCATTCCACTATCACTGAGTGTGTTTACATGGACAGTTTAATTCCCTTTTCATTCAGAATGAAAGTTCATTCCTATTAAAAGTGATCTTGTAAACACCTAATTCAGAATGAAAATGGCCAATGTGATTGAAAATTCAATC
>NC_065508.1:1002235-1009257 GCF_006386435.1 Epinephelus moara | reverse complement strand
CCGCCCCGCCCCCTATCCAATCAGAAACCTCCCCTGCCCCAAACCTTGTGCAGACCCGATTAAAGGCGATTAAACTGATCTCCGTGTAAACCCTCATTCAGAATGAATATTTCTCATGTAAACTACCTGGAAGACTTTAATTCAGAATGATTTCATTCAGATTTATTTCATTCTGAATGAGAAGCCATCATGTAACCACACCCAGTGTCACGAAAACAGAATGTATGTATTTTCATTCCCCTAAAAAACAATATCTATGTCTGGCCCTGTTCAGTTTTCAAATCAAACCCTAACCACCCAGATATATCTTTACTCACATCTCACTTATTGACGCCACATTCAGAACCTAAAAATGAGGCTCAACCAGAAACTGTACATTTATAACAAGATCAGACCATATCTCACCTCTGCTGTTTCACACACGTACCTACATGCAGTCACTCTCTCGAATATACAGTATATCCTCCTGTCTCCCCGTATGGTCCCTCACCACAAAGGAAACCACTGAGCCCATAGTAAGAATATACAACAGAGCTTACAAGATCCATGGTAACCTCCCCTTTAGACTCATCACTGCATCGCACTCTCAAACTCTACTTTTAAAAACTACACAAATAATCTTGCTATTAAACTCTATTTTCAGATCATACACAATAACTCCAACGCCACACTCACTGCAACACTAGACAGCAACACGTCACTAGATCAGTCTCGCTTGCATTCATTCCTGTACCTCCTTACATAAACAATTCCGGTCAGTAAGATCTGGAACGAGATCCCTCGCTACATCAGAGCAGTAACCTCTCTTACACATTTCAAACACGCATTTAAACTCTATCTGATGGAAGGACACACCTGTGACCACTGATTCAAATCCCATATCCCATTTTACTCACTTCATTTCAGTCCGCCACTCTGCATCGTCTCTGTAGCTGCCTACATGTCGTTGTTTTGCCTCTGCAGATTATTTGTTTGTATTTTATCATGTGATGTGTTTTTGTTGCAGAACAGGAACCTGCTGAAAACCAGTTTTTAACGGAGTCAGGCCAGTTTGATCTGTAACACGCAATGTTACCTTTGATTTTCCTTTCCTGTATAAATAAATAACTGGAATGAAAAATGAAAATGTAGATGGTATAAAGATGGATATATACATGAATATATAAATAGATGGTTTGCAGTGTCTGTGCTGATATCATTGCCTGCTAATGAATACACACAGCACACAGACTGGGTCATTACTGGAGCTCCAGGGTCGGCCCAGGGCTGTGCAGAAGTGTCCCCCAGCTGCGAGGCCCTCAGGCTGGGCAGCTGACAACAAGAGCAGTGCAGCCCCTGAATCCTGCCTCTCTCGACCTTTCAGAGAAATGAGGCAGTGAAGGAAACAGAGGCAGAGCAGGATGCTGCCTTTCTGCTCCAGAATAAAAACTACAAGACACAAAATTCACTAAAGCAACAAAGCAAACGTACAAATCAAACAAAAACACATATAGGCCGACAGTATCTCTCAGTTATGCTCCGGTGTTTCCTGTCTCTTTATCTCTTCTCTTCATCAGTGTAAAAGAAAAGACTCCAATGGTTATCAGACATTTCTGAAGTGTCCTGATGTTTAAAAATACCTTTCACCCCACTGATGTCTGATTTAAGTTGTGCTCATGTTGACATTAAGTTATCATGGAGTCACACTGATGCCAGATTAATGACTTAAAGCCAAATGCTTGAACATTTAAGACGTGCAGCCAAATTACCATCTTCCCTCATTTCACTTTAATCGCTATAAGACGAGTTCTCTGTGTGTCAGTGCAAAGTGCTCATTAACGAGGCTGAGAGTGAGCCAGCTGCATGCTAGCTGATGGCATCGTGTTTATATCCATACCATCTGCAATGACAGCTTCAGGTGTGGTCGCAGTGTTTCTAATTGTCTAAAATATTTCTAGTTTTATTGTCATGTGTCTGAGTTTATTTTTATGGTCATTATTTCTGTAGATAGGTAAATTTACATGCAGGAAGGGGAGAATATGTGGCACTCTGAGGCCAACGCCTGCATGTTCAGATGCTACTAAATGGAGGAAATGTAGCTGAAATGCTCACTGGAAAAGTTTTATGTTAGTGTCCCACACAGAAGTCAAAGTTTCGGAGGTTTGGCGCTGGAGACGTGGGGGGGGGGGGGGGGGGGGTGGCTCTGCCTCTCACTCACACACTGATAACAGCGAGCTACCATCGAGGACACTTCAACATGTGGACAGGAGGAACTGGGGATCGAATCTCCCACCCAGTGATTAGTGGACGAGCCGCTGTGCGTACTGAGCCACAGTCTGTTTCTGTAGTCAGACAGCTGGATGAGAAGGAAATCATGATTTAATCGCGTCTCAGAGACACTGCATGTTAACCAGCGGTCACTGTCAGGCTGCTGCGCTGCCGTGAGGAGAGTATACATTCATGGCTGTGACGTAATCAGAATCAAAATAATGACATCAGCTCTGCTGTGTTAAATGAGCACTCTCAGAGAAAGTGAAAGACAACAGAAAAGTCCTCAATTTCCTACCCCCTGTACGCTCTGAAACATCAGCGCTTCAAGATTTTTTTTACTGAAACTCCATTGTGGATAATGTTCAAATTTTACAGAAGCTTTTGGTGGGAGCTGTAGTTTTCAAGTCAGGGGGGAACATGATCATGAATGGGCCCACCTACGTACACAAAGAGACACTGCTCAACAAACTGAAGGGAACACTTAATGGTCACAGTCTGTCAGGAAGTCAGTTAAACTTCTGGTGTGCATGTTTCTGACCACACTGTCAGAAACAGACTCCATGAGGGTGGCATGAGGGCCCCACGTCCTCTAGTGGGACCTGTGCTCACAGCCCAGCACCGTGCAGCTCCATCATTCACCAGAGAACACCAGAACTGAAGGGGCCCCGTTCTCTTCACAGATGAGAGCAGGTTCACACTGAGCACATGTGACAGGCGTGAAAGAGTTTGGAGACGCCGTGGTGAACGTTATGCTGCCTGTGACATCATCCAGCATGACTGGTTTGGAGGTGGGTCAGTGATGGTCTGGGGAGGCAGATCCTTGGAGGGTCACACAGACCTCCATGTCATAGCCAACAGTTCCCTGACTGCTGTCTCAGAGCGACTGTCAGACCTTACGGTGGTGCAGAGGGCCCTGGGTTCCTCCCGGTGCAGGACAATGCCCGGCCTCATGTGTCGGCGGTAGGCAGCAAGTCGCGTCTGTGATGTATTAGATCAAGCACTCAGTGCTCGGCTATGTTGGACTGTAAATGTCAACACTAGAGTGTGTGATTGATTATTCAGGCCTGATGTGTGTTGTTGAGAAGAGCACCAGTAAAGACCACTATTGCACCGCAGCCTCGCATCCGTGTGTGAATATCATTGAATACATTAGTAACCCACAGATAGTTGTATTAGAGTAGTCTACCTATCGTAAAGTCTCAACATGGTATCAGAAGAAGTGAGGCGATGACGGTGCTGTAAGCAAGCTAACTGAAGATTAGCTGATAGCTAATGGAGTGCTACTGCAGCCAATAAATGGCGTGAACATGGAGCAGTTCACGTCCCCGTCACCGCTGATACTCACCGGCAACACAGCTGAAAACTGGTGCAGATGGGAACAACGGTTTTGACTGTATATGGTTGCTTCAGGTGCACTGGACAATGAAGAGGCGGTAAAAGTAGCCATTTTACTTCACGCTGTCGGCGAGGAGGCGCTCGAAGTGTATAACACACTTACTATTGTTCCAGCCGGAGAAAGTGTAACGATTGAAGAAGAAGAATAACAGCAGGGTTAATATCAGCAGCGTAACAGTGTTATAAACAGACGATCACACACAGGCTGGAAGCTCAGCTGCTGGATGGCTGGATTGAGGTGAAAGCTTTGCATCAGCGCCCTTGACCCTCCCTCCTGCTGCAGGCGGCGTCACTTGTGGCTCCTCCCTGACCTTTGACCCCGCAACATGGACGTGTGAAAGTGGTGGTGGGGCTGAGATACAGAAACCAGAGCAGTGAGCTGAACACATTCACAGTCATGGAGCTTAAAGGGTTCAATCAACCCTTTACCAGAGTGTGTGTGTGTGTGTGTGTGTGTGTGTGTGTGTTACCGATCATCTGCAGCCTTCCAGTAGAGCATTAATGGAGAAACATGCTTATACGGTACACTGCGCACACGCACACACACACACACACACACACACACACACACGTAACTCCCACAGTAAATCTGTGTTGTGGAAAATGAATCTTCAGGAGACGATGCTGAGTCTGTGGTCTTTTTACACAGAAGATATTTACAAGGCATAACAATCATCAGTTTTGTGTGTGTGTGTGTGTGTGTGTGTGTGTGTGTGTGGGTGTGTGTGTGTGTGTGTCTCCCCTCCATTGCAGCCAGAAACATCATTCTGTTTCAGGTTCCGGCTGATGTAATCTACTCTGAAATAACAAGCATTTGGCCTGGTTGCCAGTTGACCCACACTTTAACTATAAAACTGAATTCACCCAACTGGATGAATGAATGTTTTCTTCTTCTGCAGGTATTGGGTCATATACCAAAGTCTTGGACGCATTAAATGTTGACCTGATGATGACGCTAGAAGAAATGTGAGAGGATCAAAGGTATTATGATTCATCCTGAAGGGAACATGAGCGTCTGAATCAAACTGAGTGACAATCCATCCAATAAGCATCAAGATGTTTTCCTTACAGTCACAAATATGGACCTCGAGGTTGGGTATGAGGTATCAACCAAAATAACCCATTACCAAGTAGGAATGTAAATCACCAGTTTCATCACGATACAATATTATATCAACTCTTTGTTCAACGATACAATATTTGCCGATAGTACAAAGTCTGCCACGATATGATTTCAATTGGATATAAGACAATATAATGTGATCATTCAACACAGAGGAAATCTCCACTCATCACTAGGCTAACTTATACAATGTAAAATGCCATAGGCTTGTGCTAATAACGTTAGCATGTTGTATTTGTGGGGAAAATGTGTCCAGATAAAGACAAGTGTTTGTCTGTGAATGCTGCGAGTTATAGTGAAGCTGATTTGTGTTTGAAACTGTCTCTATTAAGCCATGATTTAGCCTGATGCAAATCCCAATAACCTCAATAATCTCCGCCCTATTTCCATTTCTCTCAAAAATTCTTGAAAAAACTGTTGCCTCTCAGCTCCATGCCCCTCTCTCTTGCAATAATCTTTATGAACAATTCCAGTCTGGTTTCCGCCCTTTCCACTCTACTGAAACTGCGTTGCTTAAAATCACCAATGATCTCCTGGCAGCTGATTCTGGTCTATTATCCATCCTCATTCTGCTTGATCTGAGTGTGGCCTTCGACATCATCTCACACACCATCCTCCTGGACAGACTTCATACTATTGGCATCACACATACACCCCTTGACTGGTTTAAATCTTACCTCTTTGGCTGCACTCATTCAGCTGAAATTATTTACCTTGCACCCCCTCCCAGTCTCCACAGGTGTGCCCCAGGGCTCTGTCCTGGGGCCCCTGCTATTCATCATCTACTTACTCCCTCTTGGTCACATTTTCCATAAAAAACACATTAATTTCCATTGCTATGCGGATGACACCCAGCTCTACATCTCCTCCAAACCTGATTCCACCCCCCCTCCCTCATTCCTTACTGATTGCCTTCATGACATAAAGTCCTGGTTCACATGCAATTTTCTCAAATTAAACAGTGATAAAACAGAAATGTTACTAATCGGCACTAAATCCATTCTAGCCAAAGCCCACAGTTTCACCATATCGATTGACAATTCTTCCATCCTCCCCTCCCCTCAGGTAAAGAGTCTGGGTGTCATCCTCGACAGCATGCTTTCCTTGTCATCCCACATTAACAACATAACCCGGTCAGCCTACTTTCATCTCTGCAACATCAACCGCCTATGCCCCTTACTCACGCCTCATACCGCTGCCATACTGGTTCACAGTCTTGTCACTTCCTGGCTTGACTACTGCAACTCCCTCCTGTTTGGTCTCCCCCAGAAAATCCTCCATAAACTGCAGATGGTCCGGAATTCCGCCGCCTGTATTATCACCTGGACCCCATCCACCCGTCATATCACACCCATCTTACAGCAGCTCCATTGGCTCCCCATCACCTACTGCATCCACTATAAAACATACTTCTGAGCTACAAGACCATCCACAACCTCGCCCCTCCGTACCTCTCTGACCTCCTTCCTATCACCAAACGTGCTCGGACCCTCAGATCCTCCTCTTCTATTCACCTCACTGTCCCCTCCGTTCGCCTCACTACCATGGGGGCAGAGTATTCAGCCGCTCTGCTCCCCAGCTCTGGAATTCACTCCCCCCTGACCTCCGAAATATTGATTCACTCCCACACTTTAAATCCAGGCTGAAAACTCACCTGTTCAGGCTTTGCTTCTCTCTTTGAGTGGGTAGATGTTTTGTTTGTTTGTTTTGTTTGCTTTTTAAACTGATATTTGTTTGTTTGTTTATTGTAAAATGTTAAATTATCTTGTACTTTGTATTTTATTGTATTTTACTCTGTAAGGCGACCTTGAGTGTCGTGAAAGGCGCCCAGAAACAAAATGTATTGTTATTATGTTTAATGTGTGTGTAATGTGTGTTTAACATGTGTTTAACGTGTGTTTGTTTAATGTGTGTTTAACGTGTGTTTAACGTGTGTTTAATGTGCATTTAATGTGTGTTTAATGTGTTTAATCTGTGTTTAATGTGTTTTTGTGTGTTTATTGTGTTTAATGTGTTCATTTTGTGTTTAATGTGTGTTTATTGTGTTTAATGTGTGTGTAATGTTTTTTTGTGTTTAATGTGTGTTAAGTGTGTGTTTATGTGTGTTTAATGTGTGTTTGTTTAACGTGTTTAATGTGTATTTATTGTGTGTTTAGTGTGTTTGTTTAATGTGTGTTTACACCGCGTTCCAAATTATTATGCAAATGATATTTTTCTCTGATTTTCCTAAATAGTCGATGCAAATGACAGTCAG
>NC_065508.1:990109-998865 GCF_006386435.1 Epinephelus moara | reverse complement strand
TGTTTAATGTGTGTTTACTGTGTTTAATGTATGTTTATGTGTTTGTTTGTTTACTGTGTTTAATGTATGTTTAATGTGTGTTTACTGTGTTTAATGTATGTTTATGTGTTTGTTTGTTTACTGTGTTTAATGTATGTTTAATGTGTGTTTACTGTGTTTAATGTATGTTTATGTGTTTGTTTGTTTACTGTGTTTAATGTATGTTTAATGTGTGTTTACTGTGTTTAATGTATGTTTATGTGTTTGTTTGTTTACTGTGTTTAATGTGTGTTTAATGTGTGTTCATTGTGAGTTTATTGTGTTTAATGTGTGTTTATTGTGTTTTTTTTGTGTTTATTGTCAAGTCAAACTTTATTTATAAAGCACATTTAAACAACCTCAGTTGACCAAAGTGCTGTATAGTTATTGAAATATAATATAATCATACACAAATATCATAACAAATAAAACAATAAAGGAAATAGTAAGAGCTCAATTTAAAGAACTAAAATTCGAATAAAAAAGGAAATAAAAGAGTAAAAAGAGTAAAAGCCAAGGATTCTCGCTGGAACTGAACGCCAAGGAGAAAAGATGGGTTTTCAGTAATGTTTTAAAGTGCTCAACAGACTGTGCAGCTCTAACCTGGAAAGGTAGGCCGTTCCACCGCTTTGGGGCCGCCACTGAGAAGGCTCTGTCCCCATGAGTAGAGAGTCTGGACCGAGGTACTGCCAGGAGCAGCTGGTTTGACGACCATTGTGTGTTTAATGTGTGTTTATTTTGTGTTTGTTTGTGTGTTTAATGTGTGTTTATGTGTGTTTCATGTGTTTAATGTGTGTTGTGTGTTTATTGTGTGTTTAATGTGTGTTTACTGTGTGTATGAATCAACTAAACTTTACAGCACTTCACAGAAATGCCACCTCCAGCTAGTGTTTTGAGGTCTAACTTTAGAGTGACACAGACACACTTCAGCACAAGTATAAATGCTCACAAAGACGTAGGTCACGTGTGCCAGCACAAGTATAAATGCTCACAAAGACGTAGGTCACGTGTGCAGAGAGCTGACGTACAGGTATAAATGCTGCTTTAACTGCTGCAATCGCAACGTCTTGGAGGGTGTGAAAAATAAAGGGATGTGCAGGGATCAGTTTCCATGGTAACTTATGGCAAATGAATTTAAAACTTCTTCATGAAGCTGATTTTCTGAAAATAGGTCTGACTCACAGAAGTCATCTTAATTTAACTGGTAATCGTGTTTTATGAAAGTCTTCCAGATGAAGGTGCAGTCACCAGGTGCGTCAGTACCCCTGTAGCATCTCTGATTCTTACTCCTTACTTATATAATGATGTATTTAATGTTCTGCATTCAATATGTTCATATTTAAAGTTAAAACAAACATAATAAAGATATGCTCACAGAAAGTATTGCAGTATTTTTATTCTTTAATTAAAATGACAAGAATCAGAAAAATGAATCACTTTGAAATCTGAAAAACTAAAAAGCAGGTATGATTATTGTTTATCGTTACTTGTTTGGATGCAGGTGAAAAATGTATGAACATTTTATTTTGTATAAATTTTGTACAGTTTGTTGATCAGTGCGGTAAATAAAGGAATATGTTTAACATTCATTGCTACGTTGATTAAAGATGATCAGATCAGATTTCAGACATATTAAGTGCAAGAATTGTTTAAGACAGCATTAACCTGCATGACTATCGTAGAGGGGGAGAAAGAGGAACTGTTGCTGTCTTACATGGTGAAAATCAGATGACCAGTGAAGGTGATCTTACATGGTGAAAATCAGATGACCAGTGAAGGTGACATGATGAAACCAGTTGTCAGACACCTTTGTGTTAGCCCACAGACGTACAAACACAACATCTCCAACCTCTAGCAGCAGGTCAACACCATTAGAGCCTGTCCCATAATGGTTCGTCTGTTGCTCCCATGCAAGATTAATGTGCTCAGAGTTCTTCACCAACTCAGCCGCTGCAGCATGATTAGTTGCTCCATTTACACCTACGTACCACACAAAGTGGTAGGCTCCTCTCACCGGTGCAGTGAAAATACCTGTTGGACATTTGTTTTCAGAGGGAAAATCAACTTTTAATTCTGACATCAACACAAAAGCGACATATATTGTTAAGAGTTCAGGTACCTGTGTGTGGGTTGTAGGCATTTCCAATGTTTGTGGTGACGTGTTTGAAGATCAGCACGGTGTGTTTAGGAAAGGGTCCGATAGTCACATCACCTGAGGACACCAGAGCCGCTGAGAAAGCCACCTGTTTTTCTGAGACAGAGGGACAGATATGTGATTGTTATCTCTTTAATCCAATACGAGTCTTACCTTAAAAAACACAAAAACATTTGAAAGCAATGTTTGACAATTAAAAGCATTTAATTGTCAAACATTGCTTTTCCAGATAAAATCCCACACTAACTGAAAATCCTCTTAAAAAGTGATTTATAGTGGTTTATTTATTTAACAGTCTGACCCCCAAAAAAGAAATATATATATCAAATATGTTTGATAGGTGCACATAGACCCTCCAATATTAACACCATTTCACCATGTAACTGTAAAATATTGAAACTTTGCTTTTGACTCTGAAAAAAGAATTTCCCACGAAATCCACAAAGGTAAACTTTTAGTATATGATGTAGAAGGGTGTTAGAACCGATAAAGACTATAGAACATTACTATTTTCTCTGGGGTTGGGCCCATTTTGTGTCTGATTGACTGGACTATAGAGATCATATTTTATCCAAGAAACACACATTCTAGTTCCACCTTGATCTTGGAGTAATTCGCTGAAAAGAAATGATTGCAACCACAGCAGTTTTGGGAATTTTAGAATAAGTAATAGTAGGAGGCAATAGGGGCGGCAGTAGCTCAGTCCATAGGGACCTGGGTTGGGAACCGGAGGGTCGCCGATTCAAGTCCCTGTCTGGACCAAAATACGGAGCGTGGACTGGTGGCTGGAGAGGTGCCAGTTCACCTCCTGGTGATGTGCTGGGCACTGCCGGGGTGTCCTTGAGCAAGGCACTGAACCCCCCAACTGCTCGGGGCGCCTCACCAAGGCAGCCCCCTCACTCTGACATCTCTCCAGTTTGTGCATGTATAGGTCCAGTTTGTGCGTGTGTGTGTGTGTGCATGTGACCTGTGTGTAATTGACAACGGAGTGAAAAAATTGAATTTCCCCTCAGGGGGATTAATAAAGTATATTAAAAAAAATCAACTTTATGCCAAACAATGGAACAGGTGTCACAAAAATATATATACGTTAAATTTACTATCTAGAAATGTTGAGACCAGTGATGATTTCCACAGAATACCTTGCAGCTGTGGCCTCAGTTCGTTCACTTCAGTCGTCAGCTCTTTCAGCTTTGCTGCTTGTTCTGCAAACAGAGGATAAATAACTCAGTGAGTTTGATGCCACTGCACCATCAGTTTCTTTGGACATTGCTTAAATATATTTTTAAATATAAAGAAAATGAACTGCTGTGATATGATATTAACACCCCTGTAAAACTAAAGGCTCCGTCAGAAAGGTTCCTAATGCATCATTACCTGACTTAATACTGTACCTTCATTCTGTCTTTGCAACAGTCTTGTCTCAATCCTCTGTTTAGTAAGCGAGGCGGTCATCTCTCTCAGCACAGCATGGATGTCTTGCAGATCGGGTTGTTGGTATTTGGATACATCGCCCGTAGAGACTGAACAGACCACCAGCAGCAGCAGCAGGAAAGTTGCAGTGATCTTCATTCTCACTGTGTGGCAGCGTTCACAGTTGAACTGTGTCCTCTGTAAACCTGTGTGAGCTTTATGTAGCAGTTCAGCAAAACGAGGCAGGAAGGTCGGAGAGGTCACAGACAGGTGTTGAAGTGTTCTTTAAATATTTCCTCGTTCCCGAAAGCACAAAACAAACTGTCAGCGTATTTCATAAGATGTAGTGTGTCAGCATCAGTATGAGGAACAAAGACAGAAACCACTGATCCTGTACTCATATTTAATGAGTCGTAATGTGCCACGTCTTCCCTGCACCACAGAAAAAGTCAGAATTTCCCAGAGAAGACAAAAAACAGATGCACTTTAACAGATTGATGTACAAACCCTGTTGACCTGTCTCACTTTCATTCCTTTTTAAAACACCTGAATTTGCTTGATGCGGTCAACTTTCTGCATATCTCCACCACAGCGACCTTCGTGATCCCCACCAGTCCTGTTTAGATAAAGGCCACTTATCTTAGACTGCCCTCTTTGCTGTCACACTCCACACTGCTCCGTCCTCATCCGGCTGGACCTTTTGAGCACGTTTGACACAATGAAACACCAGATTTCCCTTTATATCCTCCAAGAACTTTGAGTCTTAGGCTCTGCACTCTCTCTGTCTGTGTCCGTCCTCAAGGACCACACTTAAGGCCTTTGCACACTCAGTCTGTTTTTTTTAATTATTTTTTTTTATGCATTTATTTAATCCGTCATCTAACGCACAGAAACCTTACACACTGAGTCCAATGCATTTAGTTGTCCGTCCTCCATCTCCGTCTCCACACTGTCTCTGTCTGTGTGCAATCAACATCCTCCTCATCCTTATCAGCATCCACCTGAATATTTCTATCTGACCTGTTTATCGTAGCTGTCTGAGTCATAAAATGATTCTTTGCACCCTGTTCCTCTGTCTTGTCATGGCTGTGTCCCACTGCCACATTTTCTTCGCTGATTCTTGGTCAAAGGCCTTTACGTGGTAACTTGGATCTGTGCCTGAAACTGGGGTCCCTCAGGGTTCAATTCTGGGTCCCTTCTATTTTTCTCTCTACACCAAGTCACTCAACTCTCATCTGAAACCCAGATGAGAACACAAATCTTTACTATATCTGCACACCACCTGACGCTTAATCTTGCCATGACCGAGCTGCTCCTCCTTCCAGTGAAATCTCCTTCCATCTGTGACTTCTCCATCACCGTTGAGAACTTTGTGGTGTCCCTGACTAGGACTGAAAGGAACCTAGTGCACCTCTTTGACAGTCGTGGGCAGCATTGGCTTGGTTTGGTTTCTTTACTCTTACTCTTCCTCCCTGCCGTATTATTAGACTTGTCTTTATTGAAGTAAAGCTGCTAACAAAGTTATGCTATTTCAGTGATAAACACATTTAATTTCCTCTAGGTTCTTTACAATAAAAGTCTCCTGTTACTTACAAAAAGGTCCTGGCGCAGCTCAGGGTTGCACGGTGCATCTAAACTGAGGATCGGGATGCAAATCGGCATGACATGGCTATACTCACGTGGCTAAAAGTGACAGTGGAAAAAGCCCAAAGGTGTGACACTGGATGACCAGCTGTCTTTGTGCCAACCCACTTTAGCAGATTCATTCTCCACAAAATCAGGAGGATATTCTCCACCCAGGAGTTGGTGCAGGTTCTGGTCCAGGCTCTTGTCATTTACACCTAGATTACTGCAACTTGCTCCTGACCGATGAGCCTGTATCTACCACCCGACCTCTCATAACAGTTATTTGAGAACGCAGCAGCCCGGCTGGTCTTTAACCTACCCAGGTTCTAACACACTACCCCACTACTCCACACCCTGAACTAGGTCCTGGTGGCATCTCAGTCATCCAGGTCATGGTAATCAGAAGTGCTATGTCATGGGCAACAGGACTTGCGTGCATTTCTTGGTGATGTTTCACCTCTTATCCAAGAGGCTTCTTCAGTTCTGAAGGACTGGTGTGGATTCGCAGACTTTATGTTCCGTGTGGGTGTGGACCCTTACAGAGTTGTTAAGGTCACATGTGAGTCGTTGACTCACCCGTCCATCATGTGTGTCGTTAGGGTTAGATGGGACCAGGTGTGAATGGGTGTGAAGTCATCTGGGGAGAGATCTCAAGACGTCAATGGTGAAACAAAACAACCACTCCACAAGCGCATGGTACAGCGCAGGAGAGCCAGCTTGTCAGGTCAAGACTCAGCTGTCCATTTACATCTAAAGGAGAAGGGACACTCTTTCGAGGACAGCAATCTCCACATCTTGGCCAGGGAAGAAAGATGGATTGAAAGAGGTGTGAAAGAAGCCATCTATGTCAAACTGGAGGTTATTTCTTCATCCTCTTTGTGTTTCCACCATTTTCTCCTCTGATTAAGAAACTTTTAAGTCTCTTAAAGTCCTTCCCCCTGCATCTTAGAAACTCTGTTAGGGGCAAAGATGTTCTAACATTTATCTTTACAAGGACCTAGTCTTGACTTTAAGGGGAAACTCTCAGAAAGCGCAACAATTTTAAGATTTTTCTCAGAATTTCGTCACTCTTAGCACTAGGAAGCTTTGTGAATACCGCCCCAGATCTGTAGGTCACATGAGAGCAAAAAGTCTGAATATAAATGCAACTTCAATGTTGCACTTGAAGCGGTTCAGTATATTTGCTGCAGTTGATGTACACGCATGACTCTGGTACTTCTTGGGGTTTTGTCCACCTGGTTAAATACACTTATTGTAAGTCGCTTTGGACAAAGGCATCAGTTTAATAACTAATGGAATGAATCAGTGAGAAGTGATTGTGATCCATTTTCTCACACTTTTAGCACAGACTGTTTCCTGGTACTGGCACATATGTTATCAGTTTGTTTTGTGTTTTTGCAATGAGCAATTATTTACACAACAATTCAGTTTGAGATGAACCAGGAAAACACCAATGTCAGGGAAGTGCTTGTTCATCTGATAACCATCATGGTCGAACCTGGCTAAGCTTGTTCTTCTTTTTGCCTTGTTCACACAATCACATAGATTGTCTTTGCATGTGAAATAAATACAAGCAAGACTGTGGTTCATATCTTGATCTCCCCAACTGTGGTAGCAGCCGTAGCATGACAAGCTCTTGTGCCATTGTTTTATGGCACCAACTAGAGAATTAGCTCCACCAGCTGTTTATGTCCGTCAACCAGTGAATTCATATTCACACAGCAGTAGTAGATGGAATCAAGCATCTGTAAAGTGACACCTAGTGTGCAAAGTGAGTAACTGCTTCACAGTAATCCACCAAACTGAGAGTCTAATGCTGGCAGCTTGGTACCGCTATATGACACAGCGGTGCTTTGAGCTATATGCTAACGTGTTTACAAAGATGTTGCTAACGTTCTTATGCTAAGCAGGTATAATGTTTACCTTCTTATCTTAGCATGTTAGCATGTAAAGATTAGTTAGCAGTCAATAAATGGTCCCCCTGAGGCTGATGTGAACGTCATTAGTTGTGCAGGTATTTGCTCATAAACGCCATTGTAGGGCACGTTAATCAGAGTGCGCATGGCTGTACGTGAAAGAGAATATCAGTGTAATATTCGTTTCATCAGCCATGTGAACAGCTTAGTGGGTGTGCTGTCTTTTCTCTGAATATTGGCAAAAACCTGGATATTTTTTGCATGTAGACGTCATGAGTGAGACTGAACGCTCCACACTGAGCTCAGGGTTTCTGCTATTCTGGGGTCAGTGGGTGAAGAGGAAATTAACTTTCAGAGCATTTTCTTTAACATAAAGGTCGACGCTTATTAACCTCAGTGTTAACACAACTCTCAGAGGATGGAGCTCAGTGCTGTTGCATCAGGAAACACACACTGTCCCTTCACATCCACACACTGAGCTTCTGTGTGATGTCAGATATACAAAGAAAAAGCTACAGTATTCATCATGTGATAGCATTACACATTAAAGTAGGGCTGCTCGATTATGGAAAAAATTATTATCACGATTATTTTGGTCAAAATTGAAATCACGATTATGCAGCGCACGTGATGACTTATATTGTTTACATGACGGCATGTCATTTCTGCAGACAAAATAACATCTCCAGGCCTCCGTGACCAAAAATCGTTTACCCTCGATTTCATTATTTTGAAATCGTTTGACCTCAAAATCGTAATCGCGATCACCAGACGATTAATTGCACAGCCTTACATTAAAGGCAAACTTTAATGTTTTCTGTACGAAAAAAAATTTCGTACAGAAAAGAAAATGTATTACAGAGATACCTGAGTACAGTGCACATTTAACATACTGTCACCCAGCCATTTTTGTAATATTGAAAAGTACATACACACAGCACATCTTCACAATATATTACTATTTATCTGTTTTTATATTTTAGATTATTTGGATGTCAGTCCAACACTTTGATCCAGACTGAAATGTCTTAACAACTAAATGTGATTCACCCACTGATGTTTTGCTCAGGATGCATCCTAATAACTCTCATGACTTCTCATCTAACACCACCATGACGTAAACATTTTAACGTGTCCAATATTTTGGTTCTTGCCCGAATTCCTTCAGCTGAGAAAGTGAACACGGTATCATCGTTATACCTGCTGAACATCAGCATATCAGCATTGTCATTGTGAGCATGTTAGCATGTTAGCATGTTAGCTCAAAGTGCTACTGTGCTTTAATAAGCCGCAGATTGGTGTTGTGTCGATGAAGGTGTAAGGTTGACAAAATGCTTACATGAGTACGAACATTTTGTCTGAGACTTTCTGTGGTGTTGCGTTGTCTTCTCTTTTGATGGATCTAAGCAGTGTCGGGGAAACTACATTTAAATGGTAGTTTACCACACTGGCTTCTTCACTATGAGAAGTAGTTAAATTATCTCAACTGCCTCCAACAAGTGTTTAGCTTGTCAGAGTAAAAGTATTTTAAAGAAAGTAGTTTAACTACATACAAACTACACAGGAAATGCTTTCAGTCTGAGTCTGGGATCTCATATTGTTACACAGAAGCTCCTTTTAAACAGGAG
>NC_065508.1:985955-990094 GCF_006386435.1 Epinephelus moara | reverse complement strand
GTCATCAACAGCTCCTCCCACAAGTCATCAACAGCTCCTCCCACAAGTCATCAACAGCCCCTCCCGTTGCAGAAGGCCGCCTCGGTCTGTTTAAACTAAAAAGGTTCCACCAATATGTCTACCCTATGAGGCGGAAAATTGGGCACCTCGGATCAACTCACCAATCCGGCTCTGTGTGTCTAAACGCTCGAAGCTTGGCGGTGTAAAAGGAGCTACAGTCAGATACAACCTAACTGACACAGAGTGAAGTGTGGGTGTGTTTGATTTATGGACCAAGGCAAGCCAGTCCTCACCTGGGGAGCATGAGGATGTGTTTTAAAGGCAGGACAGTGAGCAGAGTTTATATGGTGGTGAACACACCTGCTACACATCAGCCAGTTAGCACTGTTAACATGACAGTTAGGAGTTTGGCCATGAAATCACATGTAACCCTCGGTCGTGGGGGGAGATGGTTGTCATTTTAAATCCTTATTTTAGCAACTCATTCCACACACTGACCATCATACATCAGGACTGAGAGGGTTGTTGAAACCTCCCCCTCCACAGGAAGTGACGTAGTTTACATTTTATTTGGGATGAATTTGAGAAAAGATTTGGGAAATCTGAGATGAAGAGAGATGAAGGTCTTTTTGGTCCTTTTGCTTTTTATTGCTGTGATATTTTATCATGAAGTTACAACAGTTTCTTTCCCTATAAATATTTAATGAAGTCACTGTGAGATCAGTCTCCTGGGAGGTGTTCCCTGCATAATCTCATAACAATATACGCTGCATTATTATTGTTTTATAGACGATCATTAATGTAATTGCCTCCTGTTTGTGAGTCAGACTCTGCTCCCTGCGGATTCTACTGAGCTACAGACAAACTGCTTAACTCGCTTGTACTGTGTGTGTGTGTGTGTGTGTGTGTGTGTGTGTCTGTGTAAGCCAAACTACATTTAGCAAAGAGAACAATAACTTAATAAAAATGTAATACATGTAAAAATAGAAGTGATGGTTGCAGCCAAAGTGCAGCTGAAATCAAAAAACATTTAGGCTGTTTTTTTCCTGCTGAAGGTTCAATTTGATATTAATTTGCATGTGTACATTGGACACACTGAATATCACATGAAGCACTTTGTAATGTAAATATATTATGTCATATTTGTGGTTTGATGTGTAAATACAGTCAGTTTCCAGCAGCTGTTGTCGTGGTTTCACTGTATTAAGGTGTCACCTGGTCATCTTGATGTACGAGTGTTTCCACTTTCACACCTCAGATCACACAGCAGAGGTGTGAATTCGCTTTTAGCAATTCACACACACACACACACACACACAAAGGGTTATATCTATTACCAGAGGAGCAGCAAAGGCAGCTGACAGCAGCACCTTTCATACCTATGGGACACACACACACACACACACACACAGTTGTACAGTTACTACACTGTAAATGTTTGAGGCATCTTGTTCTTCTGCAGATGAGATGATGAATATCAGTTTAACCTCTGATGGGTCACAGAGAGATGTTCAGGGCGTTTGTCTTAAGTTTAAAGTATATAACGTTTTATAAAGTTTTTTTTTTTTTGAAAAGTCTGTTTGCTTTCTTTCTCTTCTCACTCTGCTCCAGCTGAGTTTAGTGACGGACCCTTTACTGAACAGAGTGATGTTTGTTGGTGGGCGGGGCTTAGCTGGAGGCAAAACAGTTCTCCACAGACATTAGCTAGCGCTAGCTAACAAGTTGTGTTGCCTTGTTTTAGACGATGGAGGAAGATGATGTGAGTGGTGCGTTCAGAAACACTCATTCTGAGTGTGGGAGCGCACTCTGACACAAACTGGAGCGTTGATAAATTGGGAGCGCTGTCTGAATGTAGCGTTGGGTTATCCAGAGCAGCGCACTCTCAGAGTGGCAGAGCGCACTCTGGACACTCTGTCTGTGGAGACGGAGCAGCAGAGCGCCGAGCGGAGTGAATGTGTGATTAACTTAACCGTTGGTTCATTCATGTAGAAATATAACGCTCCGTTTCTTCCACCAACAGGGCTCTCATTTTAGTGTAGAGCGTCAGACTGAATTTACCAACGCACCATGTCAGGTCACTCACTCTCCGGGACCGCCAGTGTTACTTGAATAAGTAAACACTGACCAACGGGACCAGACTGGCCGACCCGTATGCTCTCACTCAGTGGATGGATGATGTCACAGGAAGCCAATCTTACAAAGGAGGACCACACTTGTTTGTTTTGCTATGGAAGCTAACGTTAGCTAATGTGCTAAAAAGTTAGCGTTCCAGAGAAATCCAATATTCCTCTTAATCCCTCCCCAGTTTCTGATGAGGTGGACATGATAACCCTTAATACACATAACCTTATTCATCCCTACAACAGGAAATACTTTTTCCCTAACCTGATATGAAGTGTGCGCTGCACATGTGAGCATTTTTGATGATGGCCTCCGTCCAGTCCTTTGGTCTTATCACATTTAACCATAGTTGTCTTTGTTTTTGTTGACGGGCAGTGGCGGCTGGTTTTGAGCCATGACTCCTTCTATTCTGGCTCCCAATAACACAACAAGACAAACACATTTTAACACTCCTATGGAGCCTACAGCCCTGTGGGGGAGAGGCAGCTGCACCTCCAGCTGATCACATGATGTCATCGTGACGTGGGCCCTAAAGGGTGGGGCCCCTGTGAATAACACTACTTCAGTAGGCCACATATGGAAACTAGAAACTTTTTAGAGATGTGCACCATGTGAGCAATTCCAGTGGACTGAAGAGGCGCCATCTTGAGGTCTGATACATCTGTGCAGTCTCTCCATCTGATAGTAGTTGTTGGGATATTTTAGTCTGGCTCAACATGGTGAGTCCAAACCTGGACCGACATCATTCCCTCTGGAGCCGAGCAACCCTCCAACAATGACTCCAGATTCAGACCAAACTCCAGTGTGAAATTGAGCTTTTTCAGCCAAGAACTTCCCTGATTGTTCTTCACCATCATCTGTTTTCATTCATGCTCTCCATCATGTTGTCGGGCAGGTGTCAGGTTTCCTGCTCGCAGTCTGGCATTAACCAGCAGGTTCTTACTGAGACTCTGCAGCAGCTCCGTCTGACTGACAGCCAGAAACTACACTCAGTTCAGGTGGAGAGGTTTGGCAAAGCACAGAGCTTCTGCAGAGAGACACAGAGACTCATTTCAACATCTCACTGCTGTTTGAACGCTGCTGTTTTGTTTACATTCACTTCAGCTGACACTTTTTAAACCCTTAATTAATCCAAACTCCAAACACTAACCCTAACCCGTACTGGAATCTTTTTTCCAGACAGCTGACTGAAGTCACTGCACAGTGTTATGCAAACGAACACAGAGCTAATGAGCGCAGAGAGCTGAAGAAAAAAGAAAAGACGGGTTTTTCGACTCAAGTCCTGCTGACGCCCCCTGCAGGCTGCAGCAGTCATCACAACCACGACATGACGGTGCTGCACAGAACAAAACATCCTGAAGGTTCAGATTTTCTTAGAATAGAAACAAATGTACAGTTTATCCTGGTGGTGGCGCTAGAGGAAAGGGACTGCTGGATTAGCTATTTGTGTTTTCACTAATCTGGGCAGAATGTGCAGCAAAGAGTGAGACTGAAACCTCAAGTAAAAAACAGTCTGACAGTCCAACACTGACGCACACTCTCCAAAACATCATTGTAAGTTGTTTTGTGCTCAGACACGTCCTGAACCTCGTCTTCTCATCTGACTCTGTAAATGTTTGAGCCGCCTTGTTCCTCCACAATGTAGTGACTGTGCAGCTCAGTGTGTGTGTGTGTGTGTGTGTGTGTGTGTGTGTGTGTGTGTGTTGGCAGCAGGTCTGTCTTGTCTCCAGAGTGTGTCTGTAAATGGGACAATTACCCTGGCCTGCTACTGTACCACTGGATACACATGACACAAGTGTTCAGCACATCAAAGTGTGTGTGTGTGTGTGTGTGTGTGCATACATGTGTATTGGTATGAGCATCTGTGAGCATGCATGGTGCCAAGATGTGTGTGTGAGTGTTTCTTTCTCATTTGTTTTATTTCCTGGCAGTGTGTGACTGTGTGTGTGTGTGTGTGTGTGTGTGTGTGTGTGTGTGTGTATGTGTGTTTTGGCACACGATGCATGACTCTGTGTGTG
>NC_065508.1:982546-985903 GCF_006386435.1 Epinephelus moara | reverse complement strand
CTCCGACTTGTGTTTTGGCAAACGATGCATGACTCTGTGTGTGTGTGTGTGTGTGTGTGTGTGAGTGTGTGTGTGATCCATCAGCTGTTTTTCCGCCAACTCTTCAGTTTTCATAATGACTGAACCTGAGGCACACGGAGCAGAGGTGGAGGAAGTGCTCAGATCTTTCCTGAGATAAAAGCACACTGAACGACCCATCTCAGAATCATACATATTATATTATTGTGTAATAATTATTGACACATTAATGTGTTCATAGTGTTGCAGCTGATGAATGTAGTAAGTGCATCACGTCCCTCTGAGGCAGCAGGATGAGATGGTTACACTCAGAGCTGTGCCTGAGGACAGTACTTGCAAACGTACACACACACAGCTGTTTCTCCTCGCAGATGAACTTGTGTTTCCCGTCACAGATTTGACGACCGCCTCCCAAAATAAAACGTCTGGATCTATTTTAACCGAAGCACAGCTCTTTAATCAGGGTGAGAACAAAACAGCCAAACAACAAAACAATCTGCTGTCCGTCGCTCCGACATCGGCCTCGTTTCCACTCGTTTCTTCTCCTGCAGAGCGTTTGACGATCAGTCGCCTCACACACACACACACACACACACACACACACACACACACACACACACACACACACACACACACACACACATAGCTGAAGGTTTTTAGATTTCTAAATCAAGCCAGACTTCAAAGAGTCTTTCTGCTAAAATAAGAAAAGCGAAGCGGCACTCGAGTGTTTGAGCTCTGTGGGCTCAAATGTCTTCAGAGGAGTGACCCTTTTTGAATTTTCCTGTGTTCACAGTTCTTCTGTTTAATGTCCTGCAGTGTCATCAGTGTATCATCACTCCAATATCCTCATACTTTATGTATTTATTTAATTATCTCTGGTGGATAAGAAGCATTTAGATCTGTTACTTGAGTAAAAGTAGGAATGCAACAATGTGAAAGTACTCCATCCTGCTTTAAGCGATAGTTTAGGGATTTTTTGAGGTGGGGTTAGATGAGGTACCAATCCACAGTCAGTGTGTTACCTACAACAGCTAGTGATCACCACACCCACAGTTTAAAGAAGCAGGAGCTGTGCAACTTTGCTAAATCCAAACTAATCCTTTAAAACACCAACAAACTATCTGATGGAGGCAGCAGTAGATCATCGGCTCCGGTGTTCTGTGAGGTAAAATTACCTTTTTATGAATGGAGTCTGGTGACTTTGAAGAAAGCGTTATAACAGCTTTAGTTCCCGTTAGAAAGAGCCGTCTGACGACAAGCAATGAAAATATTCTGAATATAGCGTCCACTTAGACTTCTAATGACACTGACACTGGGTGAGAGGCAGAGTTCACCCTGGACAGGTCACCAGACTATCACAGGGCTGACACACAGAGACAGACAACCATTCACACTCACATTCACACCTACGGACAATTTAGAGTCACCAGTTAACCTGCATGTCTTTGGACTGTGGGAGGAAGCTGGAGTACCTGGAGGAAACCCACGCTGACACAGGGAGAACATGTCAGAGCACCTGGAGGAAACCCACGCTGACAGAGGTGAAAGTTTGATGTGTCTAGGATGTAACATTTCAACAGGAATTTGATGTACATGAGCTATACCAGGACCCGAGAATTGAAATTTCGTTCCAATGCATGTAAATGTGATGTGAATGACAATAAAAGATCCTTGAATCCTTGAATAAAACATTTCTGAAGAAAAAAAACAGGCTTGAACCGTAGAAAGTGTTTAAAGTATCTAAAGTGAAACTCGTGGTTGCGACTGAGCTTCAGATTTATGTAGTTAAATGATCAGCAGTATAAGCACAAAATATTTCCCTCAGACTGAGTGGTAATAACTTCACATCAGCGTGTTGAGACTGAAGAAGAACTTCCACATTTACACAGATTACCTTCATCTGTCAGACAGCCTACTTTCCAACGTCTCTGCATTATGTTGTCTCGCTAAAAAATCAGCCAGCAAATTTGCCTCCTATCAGAATTACAAGGGTTGTGCAGCCGTGATGAAATTTGTTACTCGTAAAACATTTGTATACATGAATAATTTCTTGTGAGGCTCGTGTCTCCACATGGAGCTCTGTGTCTGTGGAGGAATGTCTGGTTAATTGATTGAGGAGCAGTTTGGGGGTGTCGAGGGCAGCAATATGTCAGAAAGTTTTTGTCTTCCAAAATCCAACCAGTGAAGAGTCACGGTTGAAAAATTAACTGAATGTTTGGTGGAGTGTAAAAGAAGACTAATGGCTTCCTGGAGGCTCTCAGAGCTCTGCTACCACTGAAGTATCTCCATGATTCACAAAGACAGAGACAGCAGAGAGCACAGAGTGCAGAGACAGCTGGATGGACGAGGGAGGGAGAGAAAGACAAACAGTGTCAGAAAAAGGACAAAAGAACGAGTGTGAGAAAGAGATTTAAGTTAAAAGAGAGACAAAATGCAAGATCTAAGATTGGAAGTGGGCGACGGGAGGAAGACGCAGCACTGAGTTGTTTTCTGTTTTCTCATTTCATATCGAAGACTAAATAAGACTGTCCAAACAAAAAGGGAAGGAGGACAGAGAGGAGGGAGACAGATGGGGGGATGAAACACAAACAGAAAAAAAAAGAACAGAAACAAAGAACGAGTTGAAGCAGAGAGCAAAGCAGGAGCGAGCAGCGTGGAAGACGACGGCAGCAGAAGGTGTCGATAAACAGACAGTTTGAAGCAGGTTAATGAGCCGACATGAAACAGAATGACAGAGTGAGGACGGTAATTAACACCGTTACAGGCTGACCTGAGAGCTGCAGGTAGAGCTGCAACGCCTCTATTACAGCACACACAAAGACAGAGCTGCAACGCCTCTATTACAGCACACACAAAGACACGGAGTCACATCAGTGAAGAATTCAATAAGATNACCTGAGAGCTGCAGGTAGAGCTGCAACGCCTCTATTACAGCACACACAAAGACATGGAGTCACATCAGTGAAGAATTCAATAAGATGTAGAGTCCTCACAACTCAAACAACTTTCAGCTGTATGTAGAGTCCTCACAACTCAAACAACTTTCAGCTGTGAGGTTTTATTCTTTCTGTCTATAAAATAAAAAAGGACACGTTCAGACTGTGAGCTCTGCTCCAGAGACTGTTGAGCCCCGTTCAGTTCAGTTCAGTTCAGTTCAGTTCAGTTCAGTTCAGTTCAGTTCAGTTCAGTTCAGTCCGCATTTTTTCCATTCCCACAGTGAAAGTTGTGGATGGTCCCAACAGCAGCGTTCCTTAGCGTCCCCATGTTTGGTCCCCCCTCTGTTGGGGTACCTAGCACACAGATCTGGTACTAAAAGGTGGAGCTAGAAACCCTGCA
>NC_065508.1:964837-982443 GCF_006386435.1 Epinephelus moara | reverse complement strand
TGCTGGACGGAGCAGTGAGTGACAACAACCCCGCCCACATTTAAGAGGACTGTCTGAACAGACCGAGGGTCTAGGTACCATGTCTGAAGGGTTACTGCTGGTTCCAAAGGGACTGGACTGAAAGGGTTTGGTGGAGACAGAGCTTTAGACTACAAACTATTAAAACAAAGACTAGTTTGTCATGTTGGGAAATAGTCTTCTTTCCAAGAGTTACATGTTCAGACTGACACCACTCTTGGTGCATGCATGTTAAATATATAAATAAAACCTGATGAAGTGCCTGTTAGGGTCCCATGTCAGTGGAGAAAACGTAACAAAGAGCCCTCGACAGTGTTCCTCCAGTGGAGAAAATGTAATGAAGTTCCCTCATGAGTGGCTCTCCAGTGAGGACAACTTGATGAAGTGTCAGCTGGGGAACCCTACTGGTGGAGAAAACACGATAAAGAAATATTTAGGTACAACCTTGACACAGTATAACTTTACTTCATCTCAGAGGTGAATGTTTTTTTTTACTGTTTGCATTTGACAGCTTGTTACTTCATCCAGCATGCTGAGATATGATGCAGCACAACACTGATAAAGTACCATTAGTGAACAAATAAATTATGTAAAATGTGTTCCATATTGATGAAGTACAACACCAGAAAGTACACATGTATTTGTTAGTAATAAAACAGACTAATATAATAATGCTGAGTGGCTACAAACGTGCTGATTTCTGAGTGTAGTCATTTTACAGTGCTCAGCTGTCGAGGCTCCAAATGAATCAAAGCACACTGAATTTTTGTGACAAACATTTGTGATTATTTCCTTTAGAAATGATCTTCAGCAGCAGCCCTTCATTTTTGCTGATTCAGAGTGTATTCATTAGCTCCATCCATCTCTGTCAGGGAACTGTGACCTCTGACCTTTGACCTGGCTCCTTGTGATCCTGGAGCTGAGCTGATTCTGGACCTAACGCAGAACAAATCCATGGTTTGCAGAAATGTACATTGACATCATTTTATTCTGGCGGCGAGGCTGACCCTGCTGAGCCCAGGCTCAAAAGATCAAGTCTTTAAACAAGAAAACTTCACTTCTTGAGAATGTTTGAGGTTCGAAGCTGCTCTGAGGCCACGGCTGAACACGTCCACTGTTCCATTAGTAGATCATTTAAATCTGTTCGCCATGAAGTCAAATGTGTGACGACTGTGAAGAGGCAGAATAATAGTCATTAAGTCCGCAGTCAAACTTCAGTGTCATTGTGTCCGATCGCTCCCAGCTTCACATTCAAACACACGAGGACTCGCATGTCTTTGAGCTGTCAGGTTTTCCCGACAGTTGGAACTCCCACATGACCTGAATGCAGCATGAAGCTGTCACTGCTGGCAGCGCCGTCCCTCCCTTCATGTCTCCAACATCTTTATGTCTGGATCTCCACTTTTTGATGTCTGGTGCTGGTGTTTGTTTTCCAGAGTTTGATCAGCTGTTGGTGACGTTCCTGCTGCAGTGGTCGGTCTGTGGAGATTAATCTGGTTAAGATTTTCCCATCGGTTACTGCGACCACAGATGAGACAGAGCCTGTTGGTGCTTTTCCAGAAACCTGCACCAGTTTGTCTGTGACTCTGTGCGGATGGAGACGGCGCTCTCGGGCTAAGAGGAAGATGAGCATGTGAGGTGGAGAGTTCAGGTTGAGAGAACTTTGCAGTGCAGAATTAGTCACAAATTATTCATCACATTATTGGATGATTTATTGATGTGGCGTCCAGGAGAGGCCGAGGTGGAGGAGAGGGGAGTTTAAAACAGGGAGGGCTGTCCATCAGCATCTTCCTGTGTTTATTATTCATACAAAAGGCCAGTGTGGATGGTGTGGAATATTTCTTCATCTTCTCGTCTTATAATCAGATCATTTTAATAACTATGTTTTATCTCAAATAACCTCCGCAGTGATCTGAAGGAGGAACACTGGTGAATTTAATACATGTGCTGCTGACCAGCTGAAGCAAACCAGAGTCTGTAGCCTCTGTAGCCTGTAACTTTCTTGTGTCTCTTTGTGTCTCATTCTGTTTCCTCTGTGCAGACATTTTGTGTCTCTTTGTGGTCGTTTTGTGTCTCTTTGTGGTCGCTTTGTGTCTCTTTGTGTCCGATTTGTCTTTGTGGTCACTTTGTGTCTCTTTGTGGTCGTTTTGTGTCTCTTTTGGTCGCTTTGTGTCTCTTTTGGTCACTTTGTGTCTCTTTGTGGTCGCTTTGTGTCTCTTTTGGTCGCTTTGTGTTTCTTTGCAGTCGTTTGGGGTCTCTTTGTGGTTGGTTTTTTTTAATGTTTCATTTTGTGTCTCTTTGTGTCCGATTTGTCTTTGTGGTCACTTTGTGTCTCTGTGGTTGCTTTGTGACTATTTGCAGTTTTACTGCGTCTCTTGTAGCAGTTTTGTATCTTGATGCATCCTTTGTGTCTTGCTGTGGTTGTTTTGTGTCTCTTTGTGGTCACTCTTCATCTCTTTGCAGTCTTTTTGTATCTCTTTTATTGTAGTTTTGAGGCTTTTGGAGTGTTTGTTGTCGTTGTTGCTGATTAGCAGTTGTTGTGATTCTGCTATTGGTTGTTTTGTGACTCTTTGTCATCTTTCCAACAGAAAGCATGCACTTTAAACAGAGGCTCCAGTGGCCCCTGATCCCTTGGACCTCGTTCAGTAATCTATCCCTGCTCACAGCAGACTGACCCCTGTTGTTGGTGACGTCACCGTTGACCTGGAAACATCAGCTGTAGTCGTCGTTGTGCGATACGCTGGGAACAAGGTGAGCTGTGTGTGGAAATGTTCCTTTAACATGAGGAGGACTTTGCGTGCACGAAGCACGCAGGGACACACGGCTGATTAAGCTTTCTGAGCGTGTGCAGCTGCACTCTCAGGGCTCCTCCGTCCATTAGGCTCTGAGGAGTTAAATCAGGCGTACACCCCCTCTGCTCTGCTCACCTTGCATTAAAACAACACTGGACACTAACAGACCTCATGAATATGCAGAGCTGCATGAAACTTCATTTAGCTTTACACTCACTGTACAGAGGAGAAGACCAGGAATGACTCGTGAGTTAGTCAGAGCACACCTGCTTATCTTGGTGGTGAATATCTGCTCCGAGCAGAATGGCATTTCCATAATGGTTATGTG
Source organism: Epinephelus moara (assembly GCF_006386435.1). Lineage (NCBI taxonomy): Eukaryota > Metazoa > Chordata > Actinopteri > Perciformes > Serranidae > Epinephelus > Epinephelus moara. Next base: position 979,305 of record NC_065508.1, on the reverse strand, counting down.
TAGGCACAGAGCACTCTGTGGAGGTTAAATGGTTAAATATTTAAAAAGTCAACTACGACTTGAAGTGCGAGACGTGACGCAATTATCAACACATGATGTTAAAGGGATAGAATCTCCCAATAATTATTTTATTAGCTTAGTATTGTATTCACAATAAAAGGGGATGTTTATACGTGGCACTTGAGGCTGCCCTACACATTACTGTAAGCCCAGTTCATTATGCACCTCAAGATTGTAAAGCCAAACCCTGTTCTTTTTTTCCTAAACGTAACCATGTGTGTGTTGTTGAAGGAAAAAAACATCAGTTGGTGGTGTTTCACCAATGTAGTGCTTTTATTTTGAAAGAGACTGTATGCAAACTGTACATTTCCTGTGAAAACAGAAGTGTATTTTGAAAACAGACAATGCATGTAACAGGCTGAAGTTGACACGGCGTCCCAGAACGTCAACAACCAACACACCCAGGGTACCTTGGACGTCATATGTGGACGTGGAAAGTCCATGACCAAACGTGGACATGTGACGAGGTCACAGTGAGGATGATGATGGTGAGTCTGTACATTGTTTTATAGGGAAATCCTCCAGAGTTTATCTGTAGCAACACAGTGCTGCTTGAGTACTTTAGATTTTTCTGTTGTTTTACTGATTTTCTTATTTTATCATCAGCAGTTTTTCTATATGAAATGTCAGGTTTATGTTCATCAACATGTACCGTGTACTTGTTTTTAGCCAGCTGTGTGAGCAGCCAGCAGACTACGTGAAACATGAAATCAGAGTACGTGCAAAAGTAAGTGAACCACAGCTGCAATAGTAAAGTCAAGTAGGTAACTCAGATGAAACACATGTGGGTGCTCAGGTATTTAATGAAGCAGAACAATCAATGAGACGTCCTTAGGAAAGGTTTTGAGCAGCCCTGATTAAAAGAGAGAGAGGAAACCAACCAAACCACTGTCGTGCCAAGGCGTAAAGCACACACATCAACAATGCTGAGAGGAAAGGAGTCATCCGAGGACATCAGGAAGAAGGTGGTGTCTGAGGAAAGCTACAAGACCATCTCCAAAAGATTCCAGCTCCTTCCATCCACTGTAAGACAAATCATTTACAAATGGAGGGCACTCAGCATGAGCGCAGCTCTGCCCAGAAGTGGACGGCCATCAAAACTTTCACCAAGAAGCATCAGAAAAATAATAGGGCTGTAGTCTCCTGGGCGACTGGTCAATTATTTGGTCGCTATGCTCTCGTCCGACCAAATTCTCATCAGTTGAATAATCACTGTGTTACTTCCATAAGGAGAAAAGTGCTACATCAACAGCTTTCCAGGACTAATCCATTATTTCCTGCGGCGGGGGGACGGGCTAAGTTACCTGTGAAAATGTCTCTGTAAGCTGACACCATTTCCCTCAGTGGAAACGAAGCTTGTATTTACTTGTATTTCACAGATAAGAAACAATAAATTGTGAAGACAATAAAGCCTCCACTAAAATAGCATTTTAAGTCCTGTGTGTGATTTATCCTGGCTTCATATGAGCAGAGGAAATCTCTGCTAGCTGCTAGGCTAATGTATACAATGTAAAATGCCATAGGCTTGTGCTAATAACGTTAGCATGTTGTATTTGTGGGGAAAATGTGTCCAGATAAAGACAAGTGCTTGTCTGTGAATGCTGCGAGTTATAGTGAAGCTGATTTGTGTTTGAAAGTGTCTCTATTCAGAAATCAGAATCAGAATCAGAAATACTTTATTGATCCCCGAGGGGAAATTATTTATGTTACAGGTGCTCCTTGCAAGAGAGGAAAGATACGTGAAAATATAAGAAATTTAAACAATATTACTATTAAGCCATGTTTAATGTGTGTTTACTGTGTGTTTAATGTGTGTTTACTGTGTGTTTTGAATCAACTATATAAATAAAGTCTGATTTGAACTAAACTTTACAGCTCTTAACACGGTCCTCCACCGCCGACTAGTGTTTTGGAGGTGTAACTGCAGAGTGACACAGACACAACACCGCACAAGTAAAAATAACGTGCAGATTTTTTTCCCCCACGACTAATCGATTACATGAAGATTATGTGCGACTTTAGTCGACCAAGATTTTCTTTGGTTGACTACAGCCCTAATTAATAATAATTCAGCTAAAGGCCGACCCACACATCAGCTGCAGAGAGTTGCAGACCTCTCTGGCAGCATCTGGGATAAATGTACCTGCATCTACAATCAGGTGAAAAATGATTAGACATGTCTATTCATGGGAGAGATGATGCTAGAAGGACGCCTCTGCTCTCAAGAAAGAATAAGGTTGTTTTTTTTAGAAAGCAATAACCATGTTCGGAGGGTTCACAAACTTTCCAGCAGCACCGTGTGTTGACCTGAATGAGATCATCACTTGTTTCTGAATGTAAAACCTTCAGCTGTCAGATACATGTCATCCAGAAGGGATTTTAAACACTTAATTCAGCTCAAGGAGGAGGAGAATTTTCTCCACACACAAAGCAACACTTCATCCTTCAGTTTGTCTCAAACATTCAACATCAGCACATCTGGAGATACGTGGTTTTCACTGGACAGGAAGCAACTAAAGCTGTCAGTCAAATGTGGTGCAGTACAGAGTACAGTATCTCCCTGTGAGACGGAGGAGAAGTTTGAAGCTGCAGAAAATGGAAACACTCAGGTGCCTCGTGCGTGTGGTGTCTCTGCAACACCTCAACATGATGCAAATAAGAAGCAAAGCAAAGCAAAGCAGGAAACAGCTTGACAAACCCTCTGCTGACAACAAGGGAAAAGATGCTGAATTTGTTTAGCTTCAGCCTGACAAGCTCTTTTCTTGGAGAGCGAACATGTTTTTCCTCAAACTGTTTGGATGAAAGCGGATTTCACTAAACTTTTTGGCCCATATTGAAACAAAGTTCCTGAACAACAGAGGAGCAGCAGGTGATCCAAAAAAACCTGAGGAGATATACAGGGAGAGTGGGGTTGTTTAAATGGTGGAGCTTTATTAAAAAGATCACCTGCTGTTCTCAAAGACTTCCTCCTCTCCTCCATCTTTCTTTAGCCTCTGTTTGCTTTTTCAGTCTCAACTTCCTGTTTGCATATTTAAGACACAATTAACATCCTCTCACGTGTGGCATCATGTGTTTTAGTACAGACTCGTTAAAGGAATACTCCCACGATTTGGGAGTTATGCTCTTTCTCTATCATTTTCATATTGAGACAACATGATCTATATCTTTTTTTGTGTCTGTACGTCCAGTGGCTGGGTCTCAGCGGTTAGCATTGCGGCTTAGCTTAGCGAAACACACTATAGTTCCGTGTATCAAACTTGCTGAATTTAAATGTTGAATTCTTTTAAGCTCTTTCAGGCCTCACACAGAGAGAACCTCCTCAGAACAAACTCTCCTCATAGTTTTCAGCTCAAACTTTGAGACTTGTGGTGCCTGAGCTTTCTGCACTGCTCAGTCAGTCCTGCTCGCTCACGGCTTCCTCTGGTCAGATATTTCAAGCCAAGGATGGGGATGTTAGTCAGTCGATACGTCTGTCCACCACTTTGTTCATAGATAAAATACCGCAACAACTGACCTATGGCTAAGTCCCGCCCTCAAACGTGATGAGCCAATCACAGTGTGTATAGCCATTCCCATACACTGGGACATTCTCTGCCTGGACGTCCATTGAAATGCATTACAGAAAGTCAGTTTTGTTCGGTTTTATGAGCTTTTTCTGAGATTTGAAGTTTAAAAATGGTCAAATGGTGTGCATGGGGTACATGCAACTCTGACACAAGGTATCCTGAGAGGCTGGGCGACCAGGTGTATTTTTTACACTTTAAACCACATCTCAACCGAGAAAAGTGTCTCCTTTGGATAAAGTTGTGTGGTAACGTTAGACCACAACATCAACTCAACGTGAATAAGATTAACAATGATGTCTACATCTGTTCTAAGGTAAGTCAACATTGTGTTTGAGGCAACATATTGTCACTTTGCTGGAAAGAAATATAAAGTTATCTTTAACATCTCTAGCTAACGTTAGCTAAAGTTAGCCTAACGTTAGCTCCTAGCTGCGTTGTTCATCATGTCACCTTGTTTGCTGGGAGTTCATTAGCCTATTTTGTTCTAGTTTTGTACTTTGGTGATCGTACATCATTGTTAGCTGTTGTCCAAAGGGCTCTAGTTAAGCTAACGTTAACTTCTGGAGCTTAGCTTCATTAACTTATCTGTAATGGCAGAGATAACAAAGGTTGGCAAACGTTATGCTGAATGATTCAGTGTAAATACTGTAGCACCAAACTAACGGAGAGACACTCTTGGTAAAGATGGTAAAAAGGCCGTTATCCTTTTCTCATATTCTGAGCCAAAAACCTTAACTTCAGTGGCACTTTAACTTGTTGTCTTTGATGGTGACGGCAACCAGATGCGGTTCACAAGCGTACACTGTGACCTGTAAATTTTGGCTTGTAATTTAAGCTTTTCATCGACCTTCTCAACAATAAAATGATGAATATATCCCTCCAATGCGTAGTTTAGGCCCTTTTGGTTACTTCTCAATGACATCTGATCGTTATGTCTCCAAAAATCATCAGTTGCCTCCTGTGAAATGCCGTGTACTGTGACACCTGCCATAGCGCCGGTCACTGAATGTTGATAGTTTGTCTGAGTGAGTGAAGGGGGCGTGGCTTAGCCATAGGTCAATTATTGGATGGACTGTGATGACATGTAGTTCATACTTAGTGACCAGTCAAGTCGCCAAGAAAATGTTGGCATTGTGCATTTCTGTAAATCACAGATCTGTTACATTTGAATGTTTCATACGTGACATATCAACGTTTTTAAATACGTACTTCAGATTACACACATGTGAGCTGACTTGGTCATTTGGAGGCGACAGACATGAGACATCTGCCAAGCTGCAGACCACAGTTCACAACCAACAAACACCGGCAGGTTTTTAGTGACCCGTTGCTGCCTTACCGGCAGCATTTGTGCCACCAAACATGGATGTTTTTTGGCGACCTGTGGGTGCATTTCCACCTGTGTTTGTGTTTTTATAACAACCCGTGGCTCATTTACAGCTACGTTTGTGCCACAAAATATGGGTGGCTTTGTGACTTTGTGCTGCTGCACATACATGAACTAAAGTAGCGTATCTGTATTTAGACTGACCACTGCACCTGGTCTTTGAATAAAGCCTCATATTTTGCACAGAAAAAATGAAACAAATTAAAACTGTCTCATCTTATTTCTGAATCACTTTTAATGTCTAAATTTCAGATGAACATTATCCTGGGCTCATGTAGAGAAGGAGCGGGGATACAGTATGGGGGATACTGGGAAATAAAAGATACCTGAAAGCTTCTTTATCATCATGAGCGTAAAAATGTCTTTTTCAGGGCTCTCCGCGACTCTCCCTTCAGGTGCTGCTGTGCTGTGATGATTTGTTCAGTCAGCAGTGAGTCAGATTTATCTTGTCAATCTGCAGGTTGAAGCAGCTCTGCAGTGCACACGGTGGCAGATTACTGGAGCAATGAGGTTTAATGTGCAGCATCCATTTAGACTTCCAAGTGACGGCTCGAATTTGACAGTTTGGATAAGGTTGGACTTAAAATGGCGTCACAGGAATGTATCAGTGTTTCCAGCAGAGCAGATCGTTATCTGCTGACAACAGCCGTGGCCAGAGGTGTTATGTTTTTGGGTTGTATCTTTAGTCTTAATTTGAATCCCCATGAGCTGCTTCAAAATCACCTTCGGATTCACGACACCTTCATGACACATGCACACCCGATGATTTACTGCCATTTCTTTATATAAGGTAACACGTTTACCCAGAGGTGTGTCATAGAGAAAGTCACAGACACATGAGCCTGGTCTCACTCCAAAGTCGTCAAAATCAGGCACTTGGGCAGTGACGGGGAAACCCAGTGGGACAAGGACGAAAGTTAAGGCGGCTAAAGTCCAAGTGGGGCAGGCAGGTGGGGCGGTGGATGGGTCCAACAAACACGACTTTCACCTGAGAGAGCGGAGAGAGCATCCTGTAAGATTCTATAGTTCTGTTCATGAATCTCAGGAGGTCTGTCAGGATGTTTTCTGCACCTGGAGGTGAAGGTGTCGTCCAGGGCAGGTAGCTGTTGGTGACTGATGTTCTGTGCAGGTTTTCTGATTCTCTACAGAGACGTTTTATCTACCGTACCACACAGGGCGCCATATGTGAGGACGCCGTATGTGAGGACACTCTCAGCAGAAGCTGTTGTGACAGGTTCACCTTCCTGAGCGTCCAGGAAGTACAGCTGCTTTTGTGCCGTCTTGACCAGCACCTCTGTGTTTGTCGTCCATTTGAGGTCCTCTGAAATGTGTGTGCCGAGGAATTTAAATCTGCTCACCTTCTCCACCCTCGGCCTGTTGATGTGCAGTGGTGAGTGGACGTCCTGCTTCTTCCTGAAATCAGTTATGAGTTCTTTTGTTTTCTTAATATTGAGAGTGAGGTTTCTGCGCACCACTCTGTCAGCCTCATGACCTCTGTAGGCAGACACGTCACCTTGGGTGATCACCCCACCGTGTGTGTGTTGTATGAAAAGTTAACTAAGGTGGTGGTGTTATGGGACAAGACAGAATAAAAACAGGAGCAGCAACTGTTCATGTTGCACAATTTATTTTGATGTCAATAAAGCTCAGAATGTCTCATCTATGTCAGGTCTTCTGGACGACTGAGGGTGCTGAGGGTCTCGCAGACTGTGAAACCTCCCGGTTTAGATCCTTTGGGTAAACTGGACTCATTTTAAACCCGTCTGATGGCTCATGTAGTGATTTCCTGCTGAGCCTTCAGACATAAAGCCGTCAGCTCATCTTCAGATCTCAGTGGTGATTAGTGACTAACATGTTATAGAAGCAGGAGGACAGACCTCCAAAACTATAAACGAAAAGATCCAGTTTTTTAAAAGTGATGAAAATAGATGTTATTTTAAATGAAGCCTGGAGCTCTGCGTGTCCTGTAAAGCACTGTGTTCTGTCTTCACCTGAACTTATTCTTCATTTGTAACATTTACATTTCATCTTCTTAAGCTCTCAGCATTGTTAGATTTTCCTTTTTGTCAGCGGAGGATCTTTTGTCTGACAGTTCCCCCTTCATTACAGCATCGCCTCTTGATTTGCATGACTTTAATCCTCCCCCATTTTGGGATGTAATTCAATCTGTCAAGCACAAGCTTTTTTGTACAAAGTGCAGTCAGAGCCACAGTTGTGAATTCCTTCCAGCTTTTCGTCTTCTGCAATCCAATTTGATGTCCTAATGATCACCCCCATTTCCATACTGAATACTGGAGGGGAGCGCTGCACCCCTGCCATGAGCCCAATTTCCAGGTGCAGCCATGCTGTGATGAATTTCCATGTTGTGAGTCAGATGTAGTAAAGAAACTGACTCTCGCTGGGTTTCGAAACTCATTTTGTTCTTTAAGGCTGCGGCTCTGAACCACAAGTGCAGAATTACTGTCCTCTGTTGTTCTGTTTGATTGCATTTGGTACCAAATCACGTTCTTATGTCCTGGAAACTGCAGGAAGGGTGGAAACACAGCTTTTGGCTTACTTGTAAATGAGTTCGAACTTTGAGTTAAGTTTGGGAGATTTGCTTTCTTGCTGAGAGTTAGATGTTCAGATTGATACTGCTCTCATGTCGTTACGCTGAAAGTGAAGTTCCAGCCAGCAGACAATTATTTTAGCTTAGCATAAAGACTGTAAACAGCAGGATTAGCAGCAGCTCTAAAGCTCGCTAATTAGCATGTTATATCGTGTTGGTTTAAATCCAATCAGAAACAGAAATACAAAAGAGACAATTTGTGGTTTTACTGCAAAGTCACTGTGCAGAGAGAAAAAGTTCCACATAAAATGAGCAAACTGTTGTTTTAACCCTTGTGCTGGTGCAGAGTGAACAAACGAGATACAGCGTGTTGAGAGGTGATCTCTACAGGTGCTGTTAGGACTATGTTTGAACTTTAGACAGAGCCAGGCTGTCTGTTTGGAGCCAGTGGTTTCCAACCTGCCAATCTGTAAACCCTGGATAACGCTGAGCGACTTTTTTTGTTTAATCAAATGTTTTTAAAAGTCTTGCTCTGCAGAATCTTCACAAAGCAACGACAGTAAAATGTAATGTTTCCACTCCCAACACATCAAATACGGCAGCTGCAGTGTTCTTTCAAAATAAACTTCCATGTCCGCAGAAAACTAAGGTTTCAACCACGTCTTTGGGCCTCAGCAACTATGGAGTTAGATTTGTGTCTTTATTACATGTGAGAAAATAAATGATATGAGAGAAAAAAAAAATGTTTGAGAGAAAAAGTTTTCACACTGATGGCAAAAAATAATATTTGAGACTAAAAAAAGTTTTGAGACAAAGTATTTTGTCATAGAATATAAAAAAAATAATTTGAGGTTTAAAAAAGGATTTCCAAAGATAAAAACACACCCAGCTGTCAATTCGATTGAGACTGGCCAATGGGAATGTGGCCCCGCCCACGACATTATTTTCGCAGCGAAAGCAAAATCCTGACACGAGAGCAAAGACTTAGGTTTAGAGAGAAACATTTTTTTGAGAGAGAGAAAATGTTTTCACACTGATCGCAAAAAAATAATATTTGAGAGTAAAAAAAAGTTTTTTGAGAGAGAGTTTTTCTTCTCGGAAATCTTTTTTTAAATCTCAAATTATTTTTTTATATTCTTACAAAATAAAAAAACTTTTTTTAGTCTCAAATATTATTATTTTTTGCTATCAGTGTGAAAACTTTTTCTCACTAATATTTTTTTTTCAATCATATCATTTATTTTCTCGCATGTAATAAAGACACAAATCTAACTCCATAAGCAACAAAACAACTGGTTAGGTTTAGAAAGGAGATCATTGTTTGGGTTAATTAAGTACATGTGTTTTGTAACTTCACTTAATTTACTTAAAAAATATGTCATGTGATGTATGTAAGGGATTATGTCTGACAGGGTGTCCATTATCAGGAGTTAAAGGCCATCGGGGAGTCATGAACCGTCCGATGTGCTTACTTAGTTAAGAAATTTACAACATTAACTTTGGTTTTTATCAGGGACATGAACAGCAGTCTCCCAGTTGAAAGTCCAGTGTTTGCTTGACCCATCCGACAAACCCTCTCTTCCCAGCCCAGTCGCCAGGAGATTATGTTGGCATTGCACTTTACTGCAAACCAAGGTTCAACACCAACAAACACCAAAACCAGTTGTGTTTTAGCTCATCGTTGCTGTTTCCAGCAGCTTTTTAAGCTCAAATTGTGGATGTTTTGTAGCAACACATCTGTGTTGATCCAGTGGCTTTTTAGGCTCCAAACATAATGAGTTGTTTTGTAGCGGCCTATCACTGTTTTCCATCAGTTTTTTAGGCTCCTAATGTCAGTGTTTGTAGCAACGTGTCACCGTTTATCCATTTACTTTTTAGGCTCCAAACAGAAGTGTTTCATAGCAACCTGTTGCTATTTTTCCATCGGCTCTTTAGGCTCCAGGTTTGGGACCTAAACCTAACCACAGTTGACCACAGTGTTGTTAAAACACGCAGTACAAATGTAACATATCTGCGGTTTGCAGAAATATACACTGCTAATATTTTTTTATTTTTTTGGGCAACCTAATCTGTGATTGGGTAATAAAAACGAACCATGGCGCCAGAGCTACTTCTTGTGTCTGTGTGTTGCACCTGGTGATTTCTACCAGCTTCACATAGCACTTCTAGTCCAGAGAAAAACTTCATCGCACTATTTATAAGCTTTCTGGACTCTTAAACAAACCAGCTTTCCCTTCTTTTGCAGGCAAAACCTTTGAACACAGAGGATCTGCTCTAAATGTCAGTAAAGGACCAGATGAACTGGACATTTTGAGCGGTGCAGCATATCTTTATCCTTTAAAACTGATGCCAGAACAGATTAGTTTTTGGCATTTTTCGCCTTTAATGAACAGATTGAACAGAAAAGAAGTGGAGAGAGAGAGAGAGAGAGAGAGAGAGAGTGTGTGTCAGGACATCCTGAATCAATATTAGAATTATAATCTTGTCTTTTAGCTGCGTCACAGTCATTTGTCCAATCTGCTGCACACCCACTCTGACTTCTGTTCTGCTGCTGTTGTTTATCAGTAAGCCTGATAGAGAAACTGCGGCTTTATAACGGTTTCTATTTTGATTTTAAAGTCTGCACATTCTTTTGTTCAGGAGTTGAATGAGTTGTTGTGTTTCCTGATCTCCTTTCAGCAGCAGCAGCTGAGAGGAGCTGAAAGGACAGACTGTCTTTCAGCAGGAATACCACCAAAACTATCGCTCTGTTGAGTGGACAGAAAGAGTTTTCATCAGGAGGAGTGATGGGAGTGACGGGCTTTATGCTCGTGTCCCTGTTGGATTATTCTCTCCTCGCTAAATCTGAAAACAGGAGTCTTTAATTAGATCTGTTGAGGTGGGGAACAGCTGACAGGGTGGCTAAAAGATGACTGAAGATCGTGCTGATGTCTTTAGAAAACGTGTCCGAGTGGATCATCCTTCTGTTAAAATGATGTCTTATAAACAACTTCTGTTCTGATGTCTTTGGTTTCTACGAGAGCTGAAGATGTGGACACACACACACTCTGTAGTGTATAATGTGAGTGTGTAAAGTGTGTAAAGTGCTTACAGTGCGTTGTTGTTGGAGCTCGTTAGTCCTGAGATCACTGATGAACAGCAGGAACAACACGCACATTTATGAGGACCATCGCTGACATGATGCGTTCCCCTCTTCCTACCACTGACCTGGATCCAGCTGTAAGGTAAACTCAGCTCACTAACACAGTTTTTAAGGAGCCAGTATGCTCACAGAAGCCCCTCCCACCCCATCGTCCCAGTGTGGGGACTGGATTCATTTCTGTAACTTTCCGAAACAATCTGACATTCACACACACTTAATGCTGGGTTTGGTCAGCTGTTTGTTTCCAGACTTTGAGCCAATAGTAAACTGAACTAATCTGTTTACAACTAATGAACGTGAACAGCGTTATGTTGTGGAATAAAGAGACTCAAAACACACAGGATCGGACATTTGAGGGTTTAATCGAGAGAAAGCCGAATAATTGGTGGTGACAATACATAACTCCCAGAGCGATAGATAAGAACAGAGTGGCGACACTCCCATAGGACTCCGTTGTAAAACATGGCGGACAGAACTTCCGGGTTATGGAGCCCTCTATAGTTCCAAACATTCCTCCCGTGGAGTCGGACCCCGTTTATTTCAATGGCAGCATGACGAGAAACTCCTGAGGTAAGGTGATGAAATATTGACCAATTTTAAGTCATTAGATGTGTTTATTATATCAGAGGTACTTTATTATGTAGATATCAATTTTTTTGTATGTTCACAATGTAATTATGTTTTTTTTGAGTCAGGAATTATGATCGGTTTTCAGCCATTGCCTGCTAGTTCATTAGCTCGACGTCGCCAGCTCTGGAGGTTTAGCACCGTTGTGCACCTGACATTTGTGGTGTCCCTGTTTGATTAATGAATCACAGACAAATCACATATAGTTGGGATGATTACTAACGGGTTTTATTTAGATTTTATCATCCGAACCTGACGGTGTTAGCTAAGGGTAATGTTAATAGGATGTGTTAGCACATACTTCTGCCTGAGCCTTTATCAAATACCTAACGTTACGTACGGTGTATTCTTTTAATGTTTACATAAGAGTGTTATTATCCCATAATTTAATTCCTGTTTATATGTATGCCGTGGGATGACAGACTAAAATAGGACCACTACTTCTGTCAGCATTTAAGGCATATATTATGTTTAACTTGGAACTATTTCACAGTCACACTATAGAGGCTAGACAGCTTAAAAATGCTATTTCAGCTTGTCATTAAATGTTACATTCATAAACTTAATCGTACAACACCAAAACATTGCACAGTGGTTGAAACACTACGGGAGTATATCACAACTTACTATATTATTTACCTCTGATTTAGAAATATTACATGTTTATATGGAACGTTGAGTTTAATTATTTTAAATTGTGTCGTTTAGGTGATCCTGAAAGAGCCCTGTGAAGTTTCTGCTGTCAAAAGACTCCACAAGTGAGGTAGCTAGAAATTACATGAGCAGAAAATTATTTTGTGGCTGTTCCTTTTCTTAGTTGTGTATGTGTGTCATGTTTTCTTCTTGCAGGGTTTGCTGTTCCTAAAGCTATGCCTTTTCCAGCTCCAGGGATGGGAACAAAGTGACCACCCTTTGCTGAGTCACTTTTTTTTAAATTGTACTTCTTCCTTAATCCCAAATTTATTCTCTTTTGTTGTGCAAGAGCCCTCTCTGCTCTCTTTCTTAGGAGTGTCTCCACCCTGTGTTGCTTCCTAAGGTCCTCCACACTCGCCCTGTCATGACTGGCCCCTAGCACACTGGTCCCTGGATCACCTTCCCCTGTCAAAGTGGCTTCTTCAGTGGCAGCCCCTGACTGACTGGCCCCTGGAAGTCTGCTGACCTCTCCTTCATCCTCTATCTGCATACTGCCTCCTGGTACTTCCCTATCATTTTCAGATTCTGCCTCAATTTCTCCCTCATTCTCTGTAATAATAACAAGGTGTTGTTGCAGTTAATATGCATTTATGCTGCCTTTACATTAGCACCTACTTTCATCTCCTGTTTAAGGGTACACTACACTCCAATTAAACAAAACTGTATCTTTATGTGAAACATCTGCCACACTCCTGGACTAACAACATGTACATAAAGTTTATTTTTTTAGCAATAGATGAAGATGCCTGTAGATTATCCATGACATTGCCCGGTTCACTCTGCAATGGATCATTCCACAAGCCATCAGTTTTTTAAATATGGGCAGGAAATAGGATCCAGCCAATCTGGCCATAACATTATGTGCAAATGGAGCTACTGTATGGAGTGTTCATGTTTATGTTGTTTTCAGTGTGGAATGACGTGTTTCCCCCCCACTGCAAATCAATTTCCTTGTAATAAAGCCAACTTACTTTTACACCAGATACGCTTCTTTTTTAAATTGTTGCTGTTCGGGAAGTCAGAGTGGGTCAAACACTACACTGATCAAATATTAAAGGTTTAAGGGTCCCTCCTGCCCCTTAGCAGGAGGTGGCGTTGTCAGGCACTTTTAAGAGTAATCTTAGAACCAGGTTCTACAGTAGTGTTACTGTTTTTACAGAACATGTGCTCTGTAAGCATGTAAAAGGAGCTTGTGTTCCACTAGCGTGAGATAAGTTGCTCTTTGTTTATCTGGTGTTGCTATGGTGAATCGGGGCATACAAAGGTTAACATATTCAGAGTTTATTCAACCAGTTCAGATCAGCTGTTCTAGAACTGAATACTCAGTTTCCCATATTCAGAGTTCATTGTTAGACTGAAAGTTTGTTGAACCTCTGGAATACCTCTCAGGGCTGTTATAATGCTGACGGTTGCTATTCCTCAACCAGGTATCTCAGACCATCATTGGGTCCTTCACGAAAGATGTGAATGGCAGAAAAGATAAGAGTAATAACAATAAGAATAACTTTATTCAATTGTCTGTCAGCTCATTTATTATTTGCAAAAGAATTAAAAAGCGTGATGGCTGTAGGTATGTAGGATCTTCTGTATCTCTCTGTCCTGCATCGAAGAGAGAGGAGCCGTCCACCACAGTTTTTTTGTTTCATCAAGGTGTTACGGAGTGGATGAACCAGATTATTCATGATGGCCTTGAACATCTTCAGTGTGCATCTCTCCACCAGCTCCTCCAGTGTGTCCACCCACAACTTGAAGAGTTGTGTACATAGTTGTGCCTGCAGTAGATCTCATATGGCTTTTTTAACCATTTCATAGCCCCACCTTTGTTCTGCTGCCCTAATGCTGGAATATGATCTCTGTTAAATAAAACTGTTCTTCCTTAATGCAAAATTTATCATTTTCTGTGATGTAAGAGCCTTCATACATTGTCTTATAATTTTTTTTGTTCTCACAGACACACAATTGCTCTTATTGTCACATTCATCGTTTAAATACATAAAATGTTTAACTGAAAACCATCATTTATCATCATTGCCCAATGTCAGGGAGTATTCACAGATAGCCTACATTAATCTCATGTAGCTACATAAGAGATGCATTGCACCAGATTACAGTTTAGTTGCTAATTTATCTGCAGTCCATGAAGCTAACACAAAGCTATTTACCGTTCAAAAGCGAGCTCACTGCTGTCTGTCCCGTAGAAGAACATGACATCGGAGGCTGTGTTTGGAACTATTGAGGCTTACATGAACCACGTGACCGCTCTGGCGGCAACATCAAAGGCTGTCGCCACTCTGTTCTTATCTATCGCTCTGATAACTCCTTGAGATCAGGTGGAGAGATCCACCAATCAGTCCTCTCAGGAGGAAATCCAGGAAGAGGAAGGTTATTTAAGTGTGGGAGTGGCCTATTTGAATCCCTTTTGTTTGAGACCATGCTGCAAGGTGA
>NC_065508.1:949455-964749 GCF_006386435.1 Epinephelus moara | reverse complement strand
TTATCACTGCTCACTGGTCTGTATAGTTAAGCCTTGCCATAATAGCTTATCATAGGGCTTAGGAGGTTATTCACTGAGTGCTGATCCTTTCTCTAGAGCACAACCTTCTTGTGTTTATTTGAGTAGTGTCAGCATCTGTTGACACACCCACAAGCTTTCCCATACACATTAAAAGGTACTTCCTGTCACTTAAGCTGCTGTTTTCATGTTATTCAGTTAACCAGCTCTGGGAACAATTGCTTCTCTTCACCTACCCAGATTTAGTCAGAGTCATGTCAGGTCATCTACACCACTGTTTCCCATGGCACACTGGTGTGCTGTGATGCAAATCCAGGTGTGCCGTGGGATCTTGTGATAACTACACATTATTGTAGCAATATGCAACTGGGCCTATACACAAAGTTATGAATGCATTTTTAATTGACTGTATCAGTATGTTGTGTGCACCCATTTCCTGATAAAGAGCTAAAACATGTAATTTAATTTAATTTAAAAAACCTTCACGGGGAACGTCTTTGTTGCTTTTTGTGCGTGGGAAAGTGTGTGACACATCAGAAGCTCTGACTGGCAGCCAGTGTGAAAGATGACAAAAGGACAAAGCCATGAGTGATATTTTTATCGTCTTATGTCGTGATAAGAGTGATAACACACATTATATAAGCTGTTGTGCACAGATATAAATACAGGTGTGCCTTCCAGGTAATACGGCAATCGTTCACCTCGATCATTGCATCACTCAAATGAGCCGATCAAATCGATTGTTCACCAGAAGGATGATTTGAAAATGAGAAGACATGACTTGCTCAAAAGGAAGGGAAGCTGATACAGGAAACAGAACGTTTGAAAGAGAACAGACCAACTGATACAGTGCCAAATACTTGTGTCTCATATGTTGTGAAATCGTGGCGTTGATCAAAAGCTGGAATGTTGAGCATCATTACGAGGGTGCAGTGTGTATATCTTTCATCTTTCACGAGTATTTATTTCATTGAGGGGAAGCGTGGTCCTGTTTTCTTTTACTTGCAGTGTAGGCCTCAAGGTCATTGTGCTAGCTGTCTTCAGCAACAGATGTGAACCATGATAGCCAATAAGCATTGAGATCCTCCAGGGACGTATGATGCCCAGGACGTTCATTCATCGATTCAGTGATTTCACGTGTGTATGAAGAGAGTCAACACAAAATATTCTAGCATTCAAACTCACGCAAGTGACGCCATGTGAAATTTTGCATTGCGTTTGGAGTGAACAGAACATATAGACTCTCCACGTAGGCACGTGGAGGGGCAGAGAGGTTTGCTCTCTTTGCCTCAGGCTTTCCACGTAGGTGCATGGAAGGGTGGAGAGGCCACAGAACACAGCCATAAATATAATACTGCAACTGGAAATAAAGTTTTCTTTGACTAAAGTACGATTTCAGTCAAACTAACATGTTTACATGGATTTCAAAAGTCTGGTTTCAGTCGGACTGACAGAATAAATCCATTTTCTCTAACGTCATCTAAACACACTGATTGTGTGTTGCTGCTGTGTAGTAGAGGTGGTTGACATTTTGTGTATCTGTGCCCAAGAGCTCATAATGTCTCACAATGTCCCATAATGTCTCACAATGTCTCACAATGTCTCATAATGTCTCACAATGTCTCACAATGTCTCACAATGTCCCATAATGTCCCATAATGTCCCATAATGTCTCACAATGTCTCACAATGTCTTATAATGTCTCATGTCTCATAATGTCTCATAATGTCTCACAATGTCTCACAATGTCTCACAATGTCTCATAATGTCTCATAATGTCTCACAATGTCTCACAATGTCTCATAATGTCTCATAATGTCTCACAGTGTCTCACAATGTCTCATAATGTCTCATAATGTCTCACAATGTCTCACAATGTCTCACAATGTCTCATAATGTCTCATAATGTCTCACAATGTCTCACAGTGTCTCACAATGTCTCACAATGTCTGTCTCACAATGTCTCATAATGTCTCACAATGTCTCATAATGTCTCACAATGTCTCACAATGTCTCATAATGTCTCATAATGTCTCACAGTGTCTCACAATGTCTCACAATGTCTCACAATGTCTCACAATGTCTCACAGTGTCTCACAGTGTCTCATAATGTCTCACAATGTCTCACAATGTCTCACAATGTCTCATAATGTCTCATAATGTCTCAATGTCTCACAATGTCTCATAATGTCTCATAATGTCTCACACTGCTCCCAGGTGATTAACACAGATTAACTTGTACGTGCAGCTGAAGAACGAGTCTGTTCGTAGGACCAGTGTAGTCGTGTGGACACAGAGTCTAAACTGACATTACAGAGGACTGTTACAGTTCATGGTCAGTTTGTAGCTGTAGGTGTTTTTATCAGGAGTGTTTTTCTCCCATCTGCTGACGGTGACGACGGGTATTGAACCTGTGACCTTCTCTCAGCTCCCCGCAGGCCTCCAGCTCACTGAGAGTCTTCCTGCAGATCTGAGGATTAAAACACTCCTCACTGCAGCTGCCTGCCTCCCTGCCAGCTCCGTACAACCACCAACCCAGCGTGAACACCACTGTGTGTGTGTGTGTGTGTGTGTGTGTGTGTGTGTGTGTGAGAGAGAGAGAGAGAGAGAGAGAGNCAACCCAGCGTGAACACCACTGTGTGTGTGTGTGTGTGTGTGTGTGTGTGTGTGTGTGTGGAGAGAGAGAGAGAGAGAGAGAGAGAGTGTGTGTTTTCCTGGCTGAGTCGCTGCACTCCTCTGTATATTTGTGCCCCAGTAAATCTGCAAATCATCATCAGCGCTGTACACACACACACACACACACACACACACACACACACCGTCTCTCTCTGAACCAGCAGTTTTCTGTTCTCTCTTGTCAAACCATTAGTGGCCAATCAGCTTTTAAATCACTTTCTAATTGCTTTTTTATGACAGTTGTCATGGAAACCACGCTACTCTTTGAAGCCAGTTGATGGTTTTAGGCTCCTCCGGGGCTCCATGACTGTGTGTGTGTGTGTGTGTGTGTGTGTGTGTGTGTGTGTGTGTGTGTGTGCGTGTGTGTGTGTGTGTGTGTGTGCTTCATAACTAATAACTAGTCCACACTGGGGCCCATCCTGANTGTGTGTGTGTGTGTGTGTGTGTGTGTGTGTGCGTGTGTGTGTTCAAACACTTCTACAGCCTCAAACATTTCTGTAACCCTTTATTAGACATTGAACAGGAGCAGTTACAGTGATGGACGATGTATTCGGATCCTTTACTGCAGTTAAAGTACCAATATCGCACCTTGGATTTATACTGAAGTACAGTACTCGAATAAATGTACTTAATTACTTTCCACCACTTGTGCAGTCACTGTCTTTTCCTATCTGTTGTTTGAGGGACAGATGTGAAGCTCTGATATCTGCTTTCCAAACTGAACTCTGTTTATTTCAGGATGAGCCGTTTCGCCCTGAAAAATAGGCGCTCTGGAATGCATGTGCTCTGTGACTGCCGCACGTCTACGTTGAAAACAATCAACTTCAAGTAGGGCTGGGCGGTATGACAAAATGTTCATATCACGGTTTTAAGAAAAAATCATATCGGTTTCACGGTATTTTGCTCAGGTTCGGCCAACTTGACATGCTGCTGTGTTGTTCTATGGCCTATTCAAGTGCCGGAATTTGTTATTTACCTGACAACGCCCGAACGCAACACACGCTCTGCTCCATTAGTGCTGTGCTCGGTTATAACTGTCTCAGACTCGGGGCGGGTCGTCTTCGTTCAGGAAAATGCGGTCTGAGCCGTGCTCTAGTGTGCTCACCTGTGTGTGTGCGCTTTGTCTGTGTGTGTGTGTGGGTGTGTGCGCATCGGGGCGAAACTCCGCCGTGCGTGATGCAGAGAGCAGAGGAGAATTGTAAACGGCGGTGCGCCGCTGCTAGTTGCATGTAGGGGAAACACTGCTCTTTTTGGTATGAGTTCCACCTTAAAAGTTGCCGGCAGTCGGCCCAGTGAATGAAGTTATTTTTTTCTCTTTCATTTTATAGTTGTAGTTTACTGATGTATGAACAGAGGTTACATAAAACCAGAGTGACCGTCCTCTACTGACCAATCAGACTGCAGGGTTTCTAGCTCCACCTTTTAGTACCAGATCTGTGTGCTAGGTACCCCAACAGAGGGGGGACCAAACATGGGGACGCTAAGGAACGCTTCTGTTGGTACCATCCACAACTTTCACTGTGGAAACGGAAAAACTGCGACTGAACTCAACTGAACTGCTCGGTGGAAACGAGGCTTATTACACAGAATGTAGTTCGATATTATAGTAAAAACGTACAAGCGCTGGTGTTTATTTACTGTCCTTTAGTGCCAAAAGTCATGAAGACAACAAAGAAAGTACATTGATAAAGCCATGAAGGGCAGGATCATTTCATTGGTCAACACTACACCTGGCATTCTGCTGGTTCAGGGATTGTTATAATGTTGCTGGACAAAAAAAATCCAAGAGCAGAGTGGAGATCTGAGAGCAGACGATTCATGAGCGAGCAGAAACAGCTTGAGTGCGAGCAGTGCAGCTCATGCTGGAGCACAGGAAATCTGAGAGCAGCAACACGTCAGAGTGAAATCTTACAGTCTGAGCAGGAGCAGAGCAAATGTGAGTGTAAGCAGGGGCGATGTGAGTGTGAGGAGTCTGAGGAAAAGAAAAGAAAATCTGAAAGTGACATTAATTAATCTTTCTCTCAAATTGAAAAACCACACTCTTCAATAAAGATAGAAATAACACTGTGCAGAGGAGATGCTAACTAGTGATTTCAGAAGGTGGAACAAGATGAATTTAATCCATCTGTGTGTTTAAAGCTGGAGTAGGCAGTTTTGTTTTGGCATCACTGGGCAGAAATATCCTTTGTGCGTATTGTCATTTAAGTGGACTGAGAGAAAACTAGACTACTGCACTTTCTCTTGAATCTATTTTCAGACTTCAAAAAATCTGTGATACAAGACTTTGGCCAATCACAGGTCATTGCTGAGTGGGAGCGTTCCTGTTGGCTGTTCTACAGATACAGATGAGCATGCACATCCCCTCAGGTGGTCAAAGACCGATTCAATGGAAGAGAATCCTGCAGCACTGGGAACACATACCTACACTGCCTGCACTGCATAGCAACACAAAATAGGAAGACAGGCTGATCAAGAGGAGAGTCTGACAATAGAGAAAATTAAACGTGTCAGTACGTGCGTTTACATGGAGCCATGTATTCCTTTTGCATTCCGGTTGGAAGCCCTACCTGAAAGAAATGCTCCTTGTAAACACCTCAACCCGTATGAAAATCTAATCGGGTGCACAGGGGTGGAATATTCCTTTTCAGAACCCAAATGGAAGAATTTTTCTGTCGTATATACACCTCCTACCTGATTCCAGCGATTCCGGTCTTTCTGCACATGCTCGTTTCCTTGCCCTTCTGGCGCCATGACATATATAGCGCGCATAGCAACGGGCTGAGATAGAGCAGTCGGACTCGTTGCACTCAGCAGTTTCCATTCGCCACAGCACGGTCTTCTATCTCCCTTCTTCGACCTTCTACCTCCCTTCTCCTCCTCAACAGACGAAGCATTAGCAGAACAAGGTTGTTGTCGTACTGCTGCTTCAAGAATATAAGCAAAACAAGCCCGAAAAAGGCACTAAGGGGCCGTTCAGATGTAGCGTCTTTTGCGAGCACAAATCCATTAGTTTCAATGTAGACGTGCGTCAAGCGCGCTCACAATCCAAAGCGACGCCGTAGCGGCGCGCATTCGGTGCGACGCGTCTGTTTTTTCGTGCGCGTGCGCAGCGCACATTGATGGAAAAATCTCAACTTTTTCGAATGCAGCAAGCGCACTGCATGTCATGTGATAAGAATTAGCCAATCAGCTCCACGGACCTGCTTCTTCCTTTCCGTCCAACGGACTTCACAACATTCAGTGGTGTGAAAGGCAACAAGCAATGGAGGAGCAACTGATCATTCTTGTCCAGGGATACCCAGAGTTATATGACCTGTCTTCGTAGTACGTACTTTGACTCCAACAGAAGGAACAATGCCTGGAGAATTATCAGCTCGGAGCTTGGGATAACTGGTGAGCATGATGATATGCTATTTTTATGGCTAACAGTTGTGCTAAGCTAGCAGCTGAGTAGTTTGTTCTGACGTTAATGTTTGCTCATAACATTTTCTTGCAAGGATAAACATTTCCAATGTCCTTCAAATGTTAAGCACGTTTCCTCATTATTAGAGACAACAATGAACTTGGTAACTTTTTTACTCCCCCTGTGAGTGACAGGCGGTTTTGGTTGCTTAGTAACGGCAGGCGCGACAGTAGCACAACCTCCGAAGCGCCTTGGATAAAAGGATGGAAACGGCACAGCTGGCGTTTTCCACGCGCTTTTAGACACTACATCTTAACGGGGCCTAAGAACGGCGTCGTCAAGCATCTTGTTATCCGGAGCGAGGACTACAGTGTTTTCTTCCGGTAAATGTAAACACATAACATCCGCCCTGCCCCCTATCCAATCAGAAACCTTCCCTGCCCCAAACCTTGCGCAGACCCAAATAAAGGTGATTAAACTGATCTCCCGATATTTCTCATGTAAACTACCTGGAAAGACTTTAATTCAGAATGATTTCATTTAGATTTATTTCATTCTGAATGAGAAGCCATCATGTAACCTCACCCAATATCAGCGAAATGTTTCAGAGATGGAGAGAAAATGTTGCTCATGGTCTCGTCTTCTGCTAACAGAAGCCAAACGATACCAGCTGCTGCTTAATGTCACATTTATGTCGCTAACAACAGCTAGAGCCTCGAATAACACTGTGTCCTCCGCCTCACTCCCCGCCGCTACAGACCACCTCACTGGGAGGATAGAGGGCAGCAGCTCCAGAGACAGACCCCCAGCAGCCCAAATTCAGCCAATGCAATGCCCAGCTCAGGGGGACCAGACATCCTTGACTCCCCGATGGATCAGCAAACTTTCTGTTGCTGCTGTTACACAAGTCAGACCTGGTGCTGTTGCTAGACACCAGCCCGCTGTGACACATGGCGCTGGGGGAGGTTTGTTGGTTGAATTTAAGCCCCTACAGCTGCAGACTGAAGGAGCTGCTGCCCTCTCTCCTCTTGGAGAAGCAGTCCAGAGTGGCGGGGAGCGAGGCGGAGGGAGCGTGGGGCGGCTAGCAGCTAATTCTGGTCTCATTTGTGGTCTGATAAACAGAGAGAGTGAGGTGAGGATGGGCTGACCCCCAAATTCTACCAAATGCGTGTTGGTTGCATCTGCGCTCCGAAGCGTCAGCGGAGCTGACATGTTTCAGTTCTAGTCAATGTGTGTGCTTCCACCGGCTGCGGCTGTGCTGCGTTCCGGCTCCGTCACAGCTGCAGCGCTCCGGAGCCCTCCGCAACAGATACACAAGAATTCTATTTTTGCCGGACGCCGGAGCACAACGCAGCAATTCAGCACAGAGCAGATCGTGCGGGGCAGGAAGTCGTGCACAGAAACAAAATAAAACATCCAGTTTATTTTCAAAATAAAATACACAGTGTTCACGGCGGATCATATTTCCCTGCACTACACCTTGAAAACGTCGTAATGGGCGGAGGCAGGCCTGAAGTCAACAGGTCAGAGGTTTTCAGACGTCATTTCACCCCGTTGACACCATGGACGAGGAGATGTTAATCATGGAGGTGCACCCAGATGTCTTCCTACTACTCCTCTGGTTTTGTGGTTCTGTTTATAGAAACTACATCTTGTTATATCACGCGATTATACGTGAATTCGTGAGATCTCTCGGGTCGTCGTGACTCCCGCTGTCCGGCGGAGCTGCACTGCTCCGCACAGCAAACGCAGCCAGTGGGTGTTGCCTTCTTCTTTTTTTATGCCTTTCCAGATTTCTGCCTCCCCCAACTTTGGGTGCAGTCATTATGTGACATCTTTTAATTCAACTTGTGTCGTGTAGCAGAGACGTCAGAAGGTCCGACTGTGTCGTGTGTCTGTTTCAAAGAGATACAGATACAGATCGAATGAACAGAGAACAAGCTTTAATGACATGAGGCTGGTTCCAGAAACAAAAACTAAAGGAGCAGGCTGAAACCAATCCAAGTACATGTGATAAAAAAACTTAACAAAGTGGGATGGCACGAGGAACAAAGACAGGAAGAGCGACAGGGGACGCAGCAGCAGACGACCTGACAGCTGAGGGAGGAGGAACTCACCAGGGGCTAATTAACTAAAGACACACAGACAGGAAGTAAAACTAGACATGACGCTTGATGAGAGTAACCTTCAAAATAAAACAGGAAACAAACTACAACTAAAACTCTGACAATTATGACTAAAAGTTATTGATGCGTTTATTCAGACATGATTCACATTAACATCTTTAAGAGGTTGAAATCATGACGTCAGCAGCTTAATGAAGCAGCGGCGCGCTCACAACACAGAGAAATAACAAGACTTCATCTCTGACTGTGGAATAAATGTGTGTGTGATGTGTGTGTGATGTGTGTGTGATGTGTGTGTGATGTGTGTTGACCCAGATATCATCTAATAAAGCAGAAAAACCATCAAAGAAACTGTTTTTTCCCCAGAATGCCCTGAAGAAGTCACTCTACCATCCCCTCTTCTTCTTCTTCTTCTTCTTCTTCTTTTTCTTCTTCTTCTTCTTCTTCGTCTTCGTCTTCACCAGGAACAGTTTCCTGAGGTTTGGACGGATCACACAGTGTCGTGTCGTGTCGTGTCGTGTCGTGTCGTGACTGACGAGGTCTCTCAACGACGAGCTTTTGAGCCAGGCAGCATTTTCCTGTTGGAAATCATCACTCCTCTCCATCAATCATCTCCGGTCAATTACCAGGCTGCTGTCTGAGCTCAGGAGGAAACACGAGGCTGTCGGAGCGTCTGATCCTGACTGACAGCAGCTCCACTTTCATCTGTACAGCAGATTCTGTTGCTGCTGTTCACACACACTCTCTTTATGATTGCACAGTGAGTACAACAAATAAATGTCCACTTTTCTGCTCTCGACTGAAGATCGCTAACAGGTCCTGATTTCTGAATCTTGAAGCTTTCAGGAGGAAAAACTACAAACAACAAAGTGAAGCTGCTGCTGCTAATGAATGTAATTAAAGCCTCTCAGCAGCTGACGGTTTTTCCTTTGAATTTCTCACCCCTGCTGCCGGACGTGACAATCAATCTCATCCACAATTTCAACGTTTCCTCACACCGTGTCCTCACTGGAAGCGAGCGTCAGACTATTGTGCTGCATCACATCACATCAGATGCTCGCTGTCCAACTGGATCCATTAAATATGGCGCTGCCCTTAACGAGCAGCTAAACAATCAAAGTTCTGCACATTTATTACCAAAATGCAAATAAACAACCTCACTAACATTAAAGACAGAAATATGTGCTCATTTGCTTTAAGTAATCATATAACTCAATAGTCAACAAAAAAGAATTACAAATGAACTTGTTCAGAAGAACAAGAACGTCCAAAACTGACACTGAGGTGTACCTAGCATGTCATATTTTAAAGTGTAGGGCCGCTGACCAAGTGTCGGTGTTTGATGAGTTGGAAGTGAGGATGTGTTGTTCTCCTGCATCATCGTGCTGTGATGCGTCGCGCCGCTCGCAGGCAGTCAGACAGTCCAAAAGAAAACAATGCAATCAAACTGATTTAGCAGCTGAAGCTCACTCGAGTTGCATCTAGTTAGGACACGGTGTCATACAACAATTCGTATGATGTCATCTGAAAAGTTACACACACAGTGTGAATTAGCACAACTGCTGGTTAAATTTATGAAAAGAGTCATGGTTGGGCTTCATAACGTGATATAATGACGTGACGTGATGGGACGTTGTGAACAAAACTTAAAATAACACTGAGCATTGACTTTGGTTTGACTCAGGACACGAACACCTGTTCCTGGGTCAACATCCTGTGTTTGTTTGACCACCCTGACCCTCCTCCCCACGTGTCGCTTTTTAAACTCTGCAACCTGACCTCTGTCTTCGCTCGGCCTTCAGCCTTCTGGCTCACGATCACGTGAGTTATATACAAATTATACTGCATTACTTTTTGTAGGCACAAGTACTGATAGTGAGTGAGAAGATATGAAGATGTGCTGACTTCCTGTCGCCTGCAGGGGCGCTGATTTTGAAAACTCCTGTGGGTCGTACTAGTGGGAGGAACAAATGACCTGTGTTGTCGTACGGCTTCGAAGACGTGATGAGATACAGTTTGATCTTTCACACTGAAGTACCAACATGTCTTCACTTGAGGGACAGTTGTGAAAAAGCTCTGTGAGGAAGATGAAGCGTCCTGATGAAGGACTGAGCGGAGAGAAATGGAACCAGCTCAGTGTGGATGTATTCAGGTCTTCCTCCCTCTTCGCTCCCACTCCGTCCTTCATCTCCTCTGCTTGCAGGATGAAAAAGGAAAGACTTCCCTTCACTGGCTCGGCTGTCAGCTGTGGTCAGAGCTCCAGGAGACGAGAGGAGGAGGAGGAGGAGGAGGAGGAGGAAGAGGAGGAGGAGGAGGAGGAGGAGGAGGAGGAGGAGGAGGAGGATTAAGAAGAACAGGAGGAGAGGAAGAGGAGGGGGAGGAAGAAGAAGAAGAGGAGGAGGAGGAGAGTGTTTTCATTAATATTTCTGGGTAATTTATTTTGTGGGATGAAACCCCGACTGCGTGACCTGTCAAAATAAGAGTTCAGGAGAGATGGAAAGAGGAAGTGAAGGTTGGAGGAGTCGTGTGCCCTCCCAGTGACAGCAGCAGAAGTTACGTAAAACACCAACAAAGAAGAAAAACGCAGGAAGTTTTCAGATGCAGCAACAATCAGGCTGTTTAAATCACTCTCTGCATGTTTACTCTTTCTCCTCCTCTCATCTGTTATTTCTTAAATGTCAGCTGGATTTGTTTTCTCCTGCTGTTTGTTGTGTTTCCACGGTAACAGGATGTTCAGGCCGCACTTAATGGACTGAGAAAGGACCCTGAAAGTCTGTAATATAACATAACATACTGTGTATAATAATCTGTGACACATGTTTTAACATCAGCTGCTGTCAGCGTCAGTCTACTGAGCCTCGTGTTTACTCAGATAATATTTACTGGACACACGAACAAAAACTAATTGACAGTGTAAATATGGACGGATGAAGTGATCTGCATGAATCTGCAGAAACACGACCTCTTCGTTTGTTGCCAATAAAAATATTTTCTCATCAGAAGCTGATTCAGCTGCTCTCCACACAGACCGAAACTAACCTTCAATGCTGCTGAAAACATCAACATCGACGTAGTTCTTTCCCAACTCGTCAAAATATGACACGCCCCTCAGCGTCAGGTTTGGATGTTCAGAGACTCGTCACATGCTTTGTGTCTTTTCAAAATAAAGGAGGAAAGGAAGGAGGAGTTAAAGAAGGAGGAAATGAAGGAGGAGTTAAAGAAGGAGGAGTTAAAGGAGGAGGAAAGGAAGGAGGAGTTAAAGAAGGAGGAAAGGAAGGACACGTTGATCTCCTCACTTCACCTCCTTCCCTCCTCCTGTACCTCCTCACTTCTCTCCTGCAGTGAAATCATATGAACTCATTTTGCTGTAATGTGTTCTGAGTAAAAGTTATTTTTGGCCTTCGACGCTCCACAAAGTGCTTTTTTTTTCTCTTAAGTGCTTTTGTTTAAAAACTGCTTTGTGAACGATTCGCTGTGACGGCGAGCAGAAAGCAGTTGACGTCCCCGAGCCGGGTTTGAACCTGCGACCTGAGAGCTGATGTCCTCTGACAGCTTCAATAAATAAAACACCAACCTCCTGCTTCACTCAGGTGTGTGTTCACACAGGGATAGTTCACTCAGATAAGTAATGTAATGTTTGTGTGTTGTGACAGTAAACACTTTGTTTACACTTTTTTTTTAACTTAAAAAATGTGTTTTTGTTACTGAAGTCTGTTCAGAGTTTATTTCTACCTTCAATCTGCTGAAATGAAAGTTTCCAGCTGTGGAAAATAACTAAGTACATTTACTCAACTACTGTACTCAAGTACAAGTTTGAGGTCAAAGAATATTTTCATTTCCTCTGTAAATCAGAAACAAGAAACTTAAGTTGTAGATTAACATGAATAAAACACAAGGTCATAAACTGCAGCAAAAAAATAAAAATAAAACAAAATACAACAAATAAATGATGAAGTATTTTTACAGATGTAACAGAGTATAAAATATTACAACCCAAAATCTGAATCTATATTTTTATGAACTCTGCATAATGAGTACTTTTACTTTTGGTGCTTTAAGTTTATTTTAACGCAAAGTACTTTTGTGAGAGTGCAGAGTGTTGACTCAACCCAGTCACCAGAATAAATGTTAGGTTTGTACGTTATCACGTTGCGTATCGTTGAAACTTTATCCTTCAATAATGCTGCAGTTCACGTGGTTATGTTTAGCCATAAAAAACACTCGGCTACGGTGAGCAGTGTTGTGCTAGTTACTGAAAAATAGTAAGTAGTTACCATTACTAGTTACTTCATTAAAAAGTAACTCAGTAACTCAGTTACTTAAACCAAAAAGTAATGCGTTACTGAGAAAAGTAACTTTTTAGTTACTTCCCTTCCCGAAAAAAACTCAACCTAGGACTCTGGTCTTGGCTCGCCATCACGCCATGACCTTGATGCACGCGCACTAGTGTCATCTATACTCTGAGTGCGTCCTGGCTGTAGATGACTGAGTGGGGACACTAGAGGGCGCCAGGTGCTTTTCTTTTTTGCAGTGTAGTTTTTCTAAGCCACAAAGAAGGATCATGTTTTGGGAAACTCAGCCCTGCAGCCCAAAACATTCCCTAACTGTATTGGCTCGTAGCTACATCGCCTAAGAGACAGAGGATGGAGTTTAACCAAGGGACCGTTAGACTACAACTTGACAAAACAACTGAACGGTACAGGAAACATGCAACATGTCTTCTACAGTGGATTCACTCGCTGTCAGGCAGCTAAACGTTTTACAACTATGGTGCTTGGATACAAATATGGAAAATGAGCTAAAGAGAACATTTGAAGAGCTACATGATGATGTGGAGTCTGTCGCCCCCCGCAGACACTGTCACTGTCACACTGGGTTTCCATCCAAATGTATCGCAAATTTTAAGCGCATTTTGTGAAAATGCGAATTTAGCACGTTTCCATTCATTATTGTTTTGCGGGTATTGGGAGTCAACAGGTCGAGCAGTAGGTGGCGCTTCTCATGAAAAATAAAAATGCAAAAGAACACCTGTAGCAGAGGAGGGCGCCGTGAGATGACGTCATTGAGCGTCTCATGTCAACAACTGATGTAAACAATTACCGGCACATCCATGACTACGACGAGACGGAGAGATTCCCTGGGAACTAATTGGCTATTGCGAGAGCTCTCATCACACTCATATCAGCGTTGTCAGCGTAGCCTACATAATGCCGTGATGTCTGTGTTGGTACACCAGGCAGCGCACATGACGCAGCAGTATTCAACACGTCCAGTTTATTCAGGTAAGTTGTGAAATACACTCACCTGACACTGGAGTGATTACCTCTCTCTAAGTTCACACAGGTGTGTGTGTGAAGTAGAAGTAGGATCCGGTAGCCTACGTCATTGTTTATTCGCTAAATCTGTTTCCATTGCCAAAAGTTGCATTTTCCTAATATCGATACGCTGACTTTTCCACCTCCTCCAAGCGCAAAAACTTTATTGCGATATTTCGGCCTTTTTTTCAAATATCTGGCGTTTCCATTCAAGTTTTTTTTTTTTGCAATTGTTGAAAATGCGAATAAAAATAGGTGGATGGAAACCCAACTAAGGTCTGTCCACAACAAAAGTTTCCTTGGGATGACAATGGATATCACGTCACTGGATATAATGTTACTGGATATCACCTCACTGGATATCACGTCACTGGATATAATGTTACTGGATATAACGTTACTGGATATAACGTTACTGGGACTAAAGATCTACAGAAGCACTACGGCTTAATGTAACGTTACAGCACTGTGGTGAGGCCAGCAGGTCGACAGTGACTTCAGAGATGGTGAGAGACGTGTTTCATTAAGATGCTTCATATACCTCTATCTGACTTGACTATCTTTTATTGTTCAGAGCTAAAATGTTTTAGTGAAAGGAAACTTCAGTTTGTGAAGGAATACTGCATGCTGCGCGCCGTGTTAAAACCTGGCCAAAAATAACGGAGTAACGCACCGTTTGGTAACGGTAACTGAGTTACTGAATTTAAAAACTAATGGCGTTACTGTAATGCGTTACTAATAACATGTTACTGCCCAACACTGATGGTGAGAAGGTCATGTTTTGGTTTAAACACGGTGTGTTAGTGGCACAGACTGCGCTGGAAAAGCAGTGATGTCTCATTTCCCTTTTGTGCCAACATGACACAGGTTCTGTTCTAGTTCCCTGATGTCAAACCATTCAGAGCATTTTGACTAAAAACATGTTAGTTCAGAAGTCCTTGGTTCCCAGCTGGAACCAAAATATTGATTGATTGATGATTGATACTTTATTGTAAGAACAGGTCTTGAATTTGTTTTGCATCTCAGTAGCTCCATTTGCAACATCATAAAAACAAACACACATCAGGACAAAAAACAAACAAAAACAAACAAACATCCCACATGACGTTACAACCACAAAGTTATGACAGGAGACGACAATATTACATTTCACCATATAAAGACAGAAGATGACCTGATGATGATCTGAGCCCCGTGTTTAACTTCAAGATCGACTGATGCACAAAAGAGTTGTTCAGTCTGACCTTACTGAATCGTGGGACCCTGTATCTCCGTTTCCATGGTAACAAACTGTAGTCACTGTTTAAGACACAGCTGAGATCAGAAACATTGTTGTGAGCCAGTCTCAATACGTCATCATGGAAGGCTGATTCATACAAAGGCTGACCTACAATCTCACAGCAGATTTTCATTTGGTGGAGCAGTTTTGACTTCAGAGCGCTGGACAAACACTTGCACCATGTGGTGTTACAGTGCAGCAGGTCTGATGATGTATTCTTGATCGCAATGTTCAGTAGCTGATGTGTAAGGTCCAGTTCAGACCAAACAAGTTCAAACAAACACCAACTGTCAACGCTCTGTTCTGTAACGTTGTGATTAAGACGGAGAATAAAACATGGAAAATAAAAAAAGGAAGAAGGACGAAGGAGGAGAGTTTAATGAAGTTTAGTGCCAGTCAGGAGGGCAACAAGGTATGATATATAGATATATATATATATATATATATATATATATATATATATATATATATATATAT
>NC_065508.1:939484-949342 GCF_006386435.1 Epinephelus moara | reverse complement strand
ATATATATATCTATATATTAAACAGTAAAGAAAAATGTGAAAATTGTAACATTAGCATTTTTATTTTAAGGTCGATCACATTAATTCCACTTGTTCATGCACACTGTAGAAAAACAAAGGTAATACTGCAAAAACATTTTAGCTGCAAACAAATATGTCATTTAAAGTTTTATAAAGTGTCCAAACTTCTGGTTCCTGCTCATGTCACTTTACACTAAACTAAATAAACCTGGAGTCATAATCCAGTCAGATATTTGTCACCTTCACTCTTTGTCTTCACAGGATGCTGGACAGGAAACTCGTGTACACGTCAACTCAGCTCTGGTTTGGAAAAAATACTGAAAATACAGCTGTGCAGACGCAGATCATCCTGGAGGACGACTCGTCTGTCTTTTTACCAGACGCAGTGTTTGAAACATGAGGATATTACTTTAGGGACTAAAACAGGTCGCAGGGAGAAAACCTGCGCTCAAGAAGACAGGACGAACGTTGGGTGAAGATCTGTGGAGAATCAGAGCTGCTGGGAAATGATTCAGGAGGAAGTTAATTTGCCGACTGTTAATGAGCGCACGCTGAGACGCTGAGACGCTGCACTCATCTGTGGCAATTAGAGACTTTGATTTTATACGAGAGGAGACGCTTGATTACACAATCAGCCTGTCACACACTGACGGAGTGAAGATGGTTCATCATCTGTCTCACTTCCTGTTTTACTGTATCATGCCACCTGTTTACCATGTCCACTTCCTGTGTGCGTCTCTGCCCTCTATTTGTTCACTTATGACACTTACTAACAAACACGTTCTGATCCTAAACTAAAAATTAAAATATGACCTCATATTGAAAAAAAATCATTTTGAAAAAATTTCTAAATTTTAAAATCTCCAAAAGTGTTGAAAAAAAGGTGATATGCTATATGCGAGTTTTTCCATTTCATGTAACGTTATACTTCTACTCCACGACATCACAGAGGTAAATATTTTACTTTTTACTGCACAGCATTCGTCTGACAGCTTCAGTTACAGTTCTGGGACACGTCAGGGCGACAGACGCCAACCGTCAGCTTAGTGTGTCAGGGCTCTAACGCTAGCTGCTAGGTTAGCTTAGTTAGCGCTGTGCATTTGCCATCTATGGTTAACTGTGATCATGCTAATGCTGATTTTTGCTAGCAAAGATAAATCTAAAAAAAAAAAAATCTTAGTTAGCATGGTGCATTTACAGTCAATGGTTAACTGTCATAATGCTAATGCTAATTATTGCTAACAGAGATAACTGTAACGATAGCTGCTAAGCTAGCTTGAATAGCACAGTGTATTTATAGTTTATGGTTACTGTGAAAATACGAATGCTAATTTTTGCTAGCAAAGATAACACTAATAGGACTGACCTTTGACTCCAGTTTTGGACATTCGAAGCTTCGGAGCTCAGAACGAAATTAATTTGAAGCATTCGACGATGGGGGGGGACGACTCCGTGGAGGTCCGCACGGACTTAAAGAGGACGTCCGCAAGCCCTGTGCGCGCAAAGCTCAGATTTTACGACCACGCGGACTGCGCTCCGTGCACCACTGTCACTCAAAAGACTGCTCGGCATGTATTTTTCACATCGCCATAACAGAAACGCGCAAGAATTGGGGGTAATGTAGTGTTTCACGGACATTTTTACAGGAAACTACAACGCGGAAGTGCGCTCGACTATGGAAGCCCGAATGACTGCGGACATTCCTCGCGGAGTCCGCTCTGCTTATAGTATGCCCAAGTCTGTGAGCACCTTAAATTAAAACCCTCAGCGCACACTGCAGCTCAATCAAACAGATGCGCAACTCAGAGCATCAGAAGTGTCTCTGACACCAGACTCAGAGCGGCTCTGAGTGTGCTCGTTGGGTTAGTGTTGCGTTTAAGGCTTCCCCCCCAAAAAAACGTAAAAAAACAGCGCTGAAGCTTCAAAAAAAAATTTTTTCACAATCGAATCCCGTCCCATCAAACAAAGCTTCGAGGCTTCGAATTTTTTGGGTCAGCCCTAAACCCTAATGCTAGCTGCTAAGTTAGCTTGGACTGCATGGTGCATTTACAGTGTATGGTTACTGTGATAATACTAATGCTAATTTATGCTAGCTTGGATAGCACGGCGCATTTACAGCCTGTGGTTAACTGTGATTATACTTGTTATTATTTTGCTAGCAAACATACCCGGAATGCTAGCTGCAACGCTAGCTTGGCTAGCATGGTGCATTTATAGTCTTTGGTTAACTATTATAATACCAATGCTAATTTTTGGTAACAAAGTTAATCTATTGCTAGCTGCTAGGCTAGCTTGATTAATATGGTGCATTTACAGCCCGAGGTTATTGTGATAAAACTGATGCTATTTTTTTCTAGCAAAGATAACACTAATGTTAGCTGCTAAGCTAGCCTGGTTAGCATGGTGCATTAACAGTCTGTGATTAACTGTGATACTACTGATGCTTAATTTGCTAACAAATATGACCAGAATGCTAGCTCTATGCTATTTGTAGTCTATGGTTAATCGTGATAAAACCATTGCTATTTTTTTTCTAGCGAAGATAAACTTAGTGCTAGCTGCTAGGCTAGTTTGGTTAATATGGTGTATTTACAGTCGGTTAAATGTGTGATGTTAATGCAAATTTTCACTTGCAAAAAACAGAAACCTTAAAACAAAATGTACTGACCAGAAAAACCGTCCGACTCCTTGGAGGAACTTTCAGCTCAACAAATCACTGAACAGGACTTTTTTAAAGTGACCAAACAGATCCTCATACACTCTGTGGATTTGGGTTTACGCAATGGTCTTATCATCTATCCAACGTTGTTGCCGTGGTAACAACTTGTCAGTGAACAGCACCTGCCTGTCTCTTTGGTAAATGGACCTGCACTTGTATAACGCATTTCTAATCATCCGACCACTCAAAGCGCTTTTTACACTGATACACATTCACCCATTCACACACACATTAACACACTGGTGGCCGAGGCTGCCGTACAAGGTGCCACCTGCTACTCAGTTTTTAACACGCTCACACACTGATGGGAGCATCATCGGGAGCAATTTGGGGTTCAGTATCTTGCTCAAGGACACTTCGACATGCAGACTGGAGGAGTCGGGGATCGAACCGCTGATCTACCGATTGGTGGACTCTGAGCCACAGCCGCCCACCTGAAGTGGCCACATCTTTAGTATGCGTAACTTTAAGCCTGGTGAGTTCTATATAAACTCATCAGACCCAAATCTGTTTTTGTACCAGGCTGTAAACACGTTTATTCCTACATTTTAACATGGAGGGTTACATTACAGTACAGCCCTGTGGTGGAGAGGCAGCTTTACCTCCAGCTAACAAACTGACATCACCGTGACGTCGGCCCTAAAATGGTCGACAGATTAAACTACCAAACAGGATATAAAGGAGTTCAAATGAGCTCAACCTGAAACAGCTGCAGCAGGAACCTGAATCCAGAAACATGAGAACAGAATAACACTGGCAGCTGGAACATTTTACATTAACACATATTTTACTTTGAGTATAATCAGCTGATAACACAGACTTTAACATTGGCAGGTTTTTGAATGCAGCACTTTTGTTGTGTGGTATTTTCACAGTGTGGTGTTAGTGAAGGATCTGAGTACTTCCTGTACGTCTGGTGTTCTGTTCACTTGTTCTTCACAGTTCACTGAGTCTCTGCAGTCTTGCCATTAGGACTAATTCTTTCACATTTATTGTACTCTGTGTCTGATCTGATTCTGGGTCAGATTAAAGTCGTTTTCAGAGGGAGAGCTGCCGCTGCAGTCACATCTCTGCAGAGAGAAACTGCAGCAGGACGCGTCGCCTCTCTGCAGTTGTAAAAATGTCTCTTTCTGTCATTAAGTTTTATGGTGTGTTTGCACGTGTTATAAGATACCAGACACATCTTTTTATCACCCAACACATTCGTGCCTCAGAGCAGTTGATGTGAAACTCCGTGTAGGAAAGAGGAAGAAGTGAAGCTGGAGGTTTGCACCTGAGCTCAGCCGGCAGGAGGACACAATCAATAACAACAATGGCTTCACAGAGCACTTATATACAATTAGAAGGGAACATGCTGGCAGACAGAATGGATGTGAACCTTTGTGCTAAACTGCAAAACACAACAGGCAATATTTTATGTTGAAGGTAAATTATCGTTTCCAGGAATAAAAGTTTGTTGCAAAAAGTGTTCATGCAGCTAAACAGAAGTAAAGAACATTTATTCAACTTCTGCGCACAAGTTTAATTTAGATGTATTTTACTTCAGTATTTCCATTTTATGTCGGGTTCACATGACACCACACGTGTCAGATCAGCTGATTGTGGAGTCATATAATCTGTGCGTGACTTGACTGACTGACATGACAGACTATACTCTGGTCCACAGCAATCATCCCTGGTCATCTTTCATAATGTGTCTGATGTCATCAGATTATTCTCGTCCTATTTTATTATTATTATTATTGTTATTGTTGTTATTATTATCTCAGTCACTGTGTTTGTTCATGTTTGAGCTGAACTGTTACTGTGGTAACATAAAAAGTGTCACCAGGTGGGCGGAGCTACATTTGAAGTACCGCATGCAAACTATGACAGTCACTGAATCCTCCACAGGAAGTCCTGCCAAATGTTTCACAATAAAGGCCTTTTTAGAAAATAAAGGGATTCTCTCAGCTGAAATGATAAGAGGCTTTTAATTTGAAACAGAAACAGGAAGTGTTGAGTTTGATTAAACTAAGAACAGAATGCTAAATGGTGTGGTGTGTTTGAGATGCAGCTGGTAGCCTCTGCAGCTGTGCTGAGTAAAGGCCCAGACACTATCCGTGAGTTTGATTCCTTTATATCCTCCATTATGAAGAAAGAACATTCTCTGCTAGCTTGATGCTAATGGCAGTACTCAGCGGGTTGATAAAGTGCCTCTGCTGTTTCCTTTTCACTCTGTGGGCTAACATCCCTACAGGAAATATCTAAAAGGCTGGGCTGTTGTTGTCCTACAGTTTCCATGGCAACAGATCGCTCTGTGTTCCTATTGGTCAAAGTGATGGCTGTGACGGGAGAAGTCGTGGACGACAAGAAGAAAATCAAACATGCTAGACTTCCTGTCATGACATTGTGAGGCGTCCCAGACGTGGCGTCAGCTGTCGTCTACTATGACACACTACACCAGATGAAACCATGAATTATCAGTACAACACTCGCTGTCGTTCATGATCCAAGCTATCACCGTACGACGCTGCATCGGGCTGATAATGTGTCGTGTGATCTCGGCATTATGCTGCTTTCTACTTGTAACTCCACCACATCTCAGAGGGAAATATTGAACCTTTTACTCCACTACATTTATTTAATAACTGTAGTTACTTTCCAGGTCTGAATTTTACATGAAGAGAAAACCTGTAAGTTTATAAAATACAAAACATTTTTAAACATTAAACCAACGATTATAAAGTGGCAGTGCTGAAATGTTTCTTTATTCTCATGTTTGTTATTAAATCTTTTTTTTAAACAGTTCAGGACTCATCTTGGTTTGTTTTGCTTATTTGTCTTTGAAATGGACATTAGATCTTTTTGAGTATGACCTTTGCTGAAATCCATCCACCTCCAGCGGGAGGCGCCCAGGAGGCATCCTAGTCAGATGCCCGAACCACTTCAACTGACCCCTTTCGACGCGAAGAAGCAGCAAATCTACTCCGAGCTCCCTCCTGATGTCCGAGCTCCTCCCCCTATCTCTAAGGCTGAGCCCAGACACCCCACAGAGGAAACTCATATCCACCGCTTGTATCCGCCATCTCATTCTTTTGGTCACTACCCAGAGCTCAAGAGGTGAGGGTTGGGACGGAGATTAACCAGTAAACTCCACCCTGGAGTAAACTGTACCCGGGAGGCTGAGCAGTGTGATACCCCGATAGTTGGAGCACACCCTCCAGTCCCCTTTTTTGAAGATGGGAACCACCACCCTGGTCTGCCACTCCGTAGGCACCGTACCCGACCTCCACATGACACTGAAAAGGCGTGTCAATCAAGACAGCCCAACAGTGTCCAGAGCCTTCAGCATCTCAGGGTGAATCTCATCCACACCCGGCGCCTTGCGACTGGGGAACTTTTAATCTACCTCAGCAACCTCTGCCAGGGATATGGGCGAGAGTTCTTCAGGTTCTGCCTCGTTCACAGTGGACGTGATGGCCGAGTTCAGGAGGTCCTCAAAGTGCTCCTTCCACTGCTCGACGATGTCCCCAGTTTGGGTCAGCAGTTCTCCCTCTCTGCTGAGCATAGCCTGAGACAAGCCCTGCTTTCCCTTCCTGAATCGGTTAACGGACTGCCAGAACTTCCTTAAGGCCAACCATAAGTCCTTCTCCATAGCCTCCCCGAACTCCTCCCAGGCCTCCTTCTTCAGCCTGACGGCCTCCCTCACGGCTGGTGTCCACCAGCGGGTTCTTCAGTTGCGGTCCCAACAGGCACCGACAACCTTGTGACCACAGCTCCTAGCAACCGCCTCCACAATGGAGGCTTTGAACATGGACCAGTCAGACTCCATGTCCCCAACCTTCCCCCAGGATGCACAAGAAACTCTCCCGGAGGTAGGAGTTGAAGACCCCACGGACAGGGGCCTCAGCCAGACGTTCCCAGTTCACACTCACTACACATTTGGGTTTACCAGGTCTGTCCGACAGCCTCCCCGCCACCTGATCCAACTCACCACCAGGTGGTGACCAGTTCAGACAGCTCTGCTGCTCTATTCAGCTGAGTGCCCAAGAAAGAAGGTCAAAAGTCCAATAACAAAACACCATACAGGTTCAGATCAGGCAGGCCATTCCTCCCTATCACCCCCCTCCAGGTTTGTCCGTCATTGCCCATATGAGCGTTGAAGTCCCCCAGGAGAACTATGGAGTCCCCAGCTGGCAGCCCTTGCAGGACGCCGCCAAGAGACTCCAAGAAGGTCCTGATCAGAGACCTGCTGGTGACGTAGCGCTGCAGCAGATCTCTGATGTGAGCAGGACGGTGAAAACTTGGTCAGTAATGAAAACAAAACAGCCCCGCAGCTGTTTCATTAGATGATGGTCTGTTAACAACATGTGAACGTACATGGGTCGGTCACATCAGCTGAATGGCTGTTATGTAGGTGACAGGTGGCGGGGGGGGGGCGTGACACAGAACAACAAAGCTCCAACATCAGCAGAGCAGGAACTCTTCCACGTCTCTGATTTCCCCTCGCAGGAGCTGAATATGAGCGCTGAGCATTGTAAACACACATTACATACACTCTGCATGGCTACAATAGTGCTGTGTGGGCACAATGCACTCATCTTTTATTCATCCTCCCATCATCCTTTATGGAAAACTGCAGATTAAAAGCATCATTCTTTCATGAGCCTACGGGCAGTTTGAGATAATTTAATGTACAGAAAGACTGTGTGTGGACCTGAAGGCAGCAGCAGAGCTTTAAACAGCAGCTGGTGGTTTGAGCTTCATGTCAAACAGCACAAAGTGGAACAAAACCAACATGAAATCTTGATTAGAACGCAGATTAAAGTGGAGGAGAACATGTGAAGACGTTTGTCCTGTACAGCAGATTACATGACAGTAACATGGAGTGGAAATGTGCCGTAATGTGGAAGAATTATAAGATTAAACAGCTGTGGGGGTTCAGACACAACAGGCCTCATTTACAAGTGTTTTCTTTATTGTTTCTTTTATTAAAATGTTTGTGATTCAAGATTGTTCTTGAGTTCAGTCATCAGCGTAAAGACACGTCAGTATCGTCCAGTATCAGGGCAGGATTTTATATTTGTGTGTGCAAACAGTTTACCAGTGGAAACTACACATCAGACAACAAGAAATGACCAGTGATAACAATATTATAATATTATTAATTTTGCTTGTCCATGTTACCAGGGTTCAGTGTCCAAGGGTCCTTTGTTCTTAAGCTCAAATTCATATTATGTCACATTAAGCAGACCTTTCAAAAGGTTTCATGTTCTCAGCAATGTTTTTTACGTACCTCAAATGTTCAGTGTAGGTCAATATGTTGAAAACACAAACCAATAGTATAACAGCCTGCTAATGTTATACCCCTTGAAACCTACACCCTAAAATTCGTGGTTAAGACAGTTTTTTTAACGTTTGACATTGATATCCCCAGACTGGCTGAATTGAATTTTACCATTTGAACAGCATTTAAAAACATCAATACTCTTTGTTATTTTGCAGTTTTAACTGCAAAGATTATCTCCGATAATGTTAGTTTATATTTAGAGAAACAAATGTTCAAAACTCAACTCAAAGCCAGACCAACTCAAAAGACAAGAAGAGCAAGGGGATGTAGATCTAGAATGCTTCAATGACTGTGTGCACAAAATATTCAGCTTTTTGCCCTTATTCCAAAACAACAATATCCCTACTAAGCTGTCAGCATGTCTAATGATAATGAATATCCCACTAATGTTCCTGTTTACATGCAGCCATGCATACTCTGATATACGTGCCCTAACATGTCATTTATCACGTCCAAATATGCAGAAGTGAAACAACTGGTGGTTCTTTGTGTCAAAACAAGATTTTCTAAAAGTTTCCTAGCAGTGGTGGACTGTTTGGACCATGCAGACACAGCCTCCCTCAGTCAGTCCTTCAACCACCTTCTCAGGAAGGAAAGTCCATGTTGTGATATTTGTGCATATTAAAAAACCTGCTGATATCCGGTTCTTTCATAATGTTTAAAAGGCGTGTTTCTCCTTCCGACCAGAAATGTGGGATTTTCTTTTGGGTCATATAGTACGTCTCTATCCCAGCCTAAACTGTTGGCTGGTTAGGTTGTGTACAACACACAGAGTTGACCATAAAAAAGGTGCATGGCTGCAAACTGCAGTAAAAACACCAGGTGAGACACATATTCTGAAAGCGCTGTACATGTGTCCAAAGAATGCTCCTAAAACCTGGATGAAACCAGCACATCCCACAAGTCTTAATCAGAAAATGCTTCATTTGCAATGAGTTAAATCATAATATCCAAACTGGATTTGCTGTTTACATGACCCGTATCAAATTCAGAAGATTGTCATATTTGGAATACCAGTGGAATATTTGTGGGCATGTACACGTAGTCACTGTAAACTCACTGGGTTCGACCTTCTATGATCATGTAAGTCTCCACACTGTAAACCCTGATTTGCTCACTCAGCTCAAAATGTTTTTGGAAACAACTTCCACTCAAAACTTTTAGTTCAGTACAAACAATAACATAAAAGTTCTGAGTTCACCAGACACAAAATAAATGCTAAGAAGTTTATGGAAGTTTAACGTAACTTTTATTTATTTTTTTATTGTTTGGGCATTTAGTTCTTTGTCATAAGGACGTCGAAGTTTACATCGTTAAGACATAGCAGGGAGAGCGTTTGCTCATTGCCAAGACGTCGCTAAGACGGCCTTTAATCGAAAATGACCACCACACAACGTTCAAACGATGAATAAAAGAAGCTGCGCTCAGTGGGCGCTCCTTCTATATTAATATTCATATGCTTCGTTAACTACGACCTTTATTCATTTAGGTCGGACCTTTCAAAGTACAAATATTTCACCATTCAAAGTGAGAAATCAATGCTAACATTCAAAAATAGCTGACTGTTACCCTATTTCGCGTGTAAGTGTGCATAATGAAGAGGCAAAAGTCAATTTGACAAACTTCATTTTCAAATTTCCACAAACAATATCTGACGGCCAGTCCGCTTCTCCTGGCAGCCTGCAAGACACAGAAAAGATGATGAGCACATAACTTCAAGAAACAAATCCCAACTTCACCACTGTATTGTTTTTTTAGCATTTCAGCTGTCTTTTAGCCAGATTGA
>NC_065508.1:915601-939188 GCF_006386435.1 Epinephelus moara | reverse complement strand
AGAGACGTTTGATGAGCTGGGACAAAAGAGTATTAAATTTAAAGATATCCGCCCATGCGGCCGACGCTTGTCAGACGTTATAAATTAAGGGCCGATGTGTCGTCCTTAGGCCGACGTCGGCCAGATGTATGTGTGCTATCTGGGTTGAGTGTGGAACTATGGACACTTCTCGTCCTCAATGGTCGCCATCTTGGCTACATAGCGGAAGGGAGGGACCACTTTTCAAACAGGAAATGGCGGCCGAGGACTGTGCGACTGTGAACGTTGCTGCATTGTACAAATACATGTGTTTTTTGCACTAAGCACCACTATACTGTTGTGGGGTATAAGCCAGCACTGTTTGTTGGGTTCATTTAGCAGTCTGTAATGATTTGGTACCTTAAATGCTAACGCTAGTTTGCTAACTAGCTAACAGCTGCACATTAGGCATTAAAAGAAGAAGAGGTCGAAATTTGTGGTCGTCATTTCCGGTGAGTGCACAACGGCCGTGTTTGGCTTGAGACAACACTACCCTGTCGAAATTTGCGCACTACGTCAATAAGTACATAGTGCACATAGAAGTGTATTAAGGGAAGTATGTGATTTGAGACACATTGTATTGCATTGGAATAATGTGTTAATGTGATGATGATGTAAATGTTAAAATGCTGATGTGGTGTTATTCTTTGTTTGGCATGTTTTTTAGTTTTATTTGCGTCATGACCTAAAACCAGGGCCGTGCCTGACCAATTTGGCACCCTAGGCAAAATATTTGCTGGCGCCCCCCCTGACTCACGGTTCGGTTCAAACCTCAGTTTTCAAAAACTACTTAAGAAACATTTCAAAAACTTCCTGAAAAAATGTCTGGATTTTATTAATTATTAAACAAATGTTGCATTGCAACAAACATGAATATTACTTAAGTTATATCTTAAGTACTTAAGGATCTGGACTGACGTGCTGACGTATTGCGGTAAGCGAGTTGTGTCATTTCCGGTGTTTCTGTGACAGCGTCTCTGTACTGCTCTGGTGAATTCTGCTAGCNGCAACAAACATGAATATTACTTAAGTTATATTAACTTACAGTTCACAATAAATAAATAAAAACTTGTTAATCTCTAACAGTCTACATTCTCTAAATAATCTTATTTCTCCACTGGCAGTTTGTGTGTGGGAGGGAGATGCACTTGAGGCTGCATCACTTGGTGCTGAGGTGGATGAGGTGGCTGCAGTCACATTAGTAGGCCCAGGATTTGCAGAGGTGGGGGACAAATACTT
Organism: Epinephelus moara; assembly: GCF_006386435.1. NCBI lineage: Eukaryota > Metazoa > Chordata > Actinopteri > Perciformes > Serranidae > Epinephelus > Epinephelus moara. The sequence goes on along the minus strand of NC_065508.1, from coordinate 937,931 downwards.
CAGAAGTGCATCTAAAAAGAGGAGATACATATATTTGACAAACTGGGCTTTTACAATATATTAATCAAATAGCTGTTGATTGTGAAACCATCATGGAATAACCATAATAGCACCTAACATTACAGCCTGCCTTGATCTAATGACATTTTAAACACAGCAAACAGCCAAAATATAAAAAATGCAACTGTAACATCACAAATTGCACAAATCTGAAAATTGGAAAACATAAATATACAGTATATGAATATATGCCTGGTTGGTAAACAGTGAGTGGTTTGTGCAGCAGCACACTAAACATTAAAAGAAAAGATAGGCCAATATATTAAATTATGTTGCTTATTCATTCCATCAAACACTTTGAGTCTTTCTTTCCAACTTTCTCTAAGATGGGAGCAACATTAACTGACATTAACTCTAGCTGAATGCTGAAAGTATTCCTAAAACAAGTGGCTAATGAAGTCGCAGTAACATTGACGTTACGTAACGTTAGTAGTAGCCTAACCGCTAACATTAATCATTAGCGGCTAATGAGCTGACGTTAGCTTGCAAGTGCTTCAGTAACTGTAACTTACGTTGTGTTTCTACCATTTTAAATGAAGTGTTTCATCACATCATTACCTCGGTCTCATTCACGTTTCTCCTCCTCTTCTTTTCTTTGTTTTTGTACTGCGCCCCAGAGGGCTTTCGCCTCTTCATGACGATGGCACCCAACTGTCAGTTTGTCACTCAGCACCATCACATTACAGAAGGTAGGTAGCGGGGGGAGGGGGGTGCGGTTAGGGACCGTGGCGAAATTGATGCTGCCTGCCAGAGAGGCAGAAGGATGCCAGGCAGGCAGAAATTTAAATTAGAAATATTATTTCATTATTATTTAAAGATGTATGGCTATATGTACTGTTGTTGTTTTGTAGTGTATTCTTGTCTAATTTTTCGAATAGAATGGGGGGAAAAAAAAAAAAGACACCTCACTCCCTGGCGCCCTCTGGCATGCTGGCGCCTATAGCATTTGTCTAACCTGCCCTATGGGCGGCATGGACCTGCCTAAAACTCACCACAGAATATGATAAGCAGAAGTTTACAAGTGGTTGTTAGCACTCAATTAGCATTCAGGCTGTCAGTCCAAAACAAAAGGAAATAAATGAATAGCAGATAAGACGTGGATTAAAGCCGTTAAATACAAAGATAACAAAGAGGTTTTATGATAACAACAAGAAAACTGTGATGAAACACTTCTGAGTTCAGTGTTCTGACCTCCAGCTGTCATCTGCTATTGTATGTTATCAAGTTTGGTTTCCACCACAATTCTTTTCAATCTTCAGATGCTTACAAATCTGCTCTTGTTCGTCCCCAGAGGACGAGTCCCATCGCAGCCAAATCTCCTCCAGATCTTATCACTGAGCAGCCGTCAACTAATCACCTCCACCCGTCAGCAGGCGGGCAGCCATCAGATTAGACTGTTTGATGTAGCTCATGTGCCGCCGCTGATAAACCAGACGTCTGACTGTGTGTGCTGCTTCAGCTAATTACACACACAGCTAATTAGAGTCTAAATGAGCCGAGGAGGCAACAAGAGTGGACACGTCAACTCACCAGTGACTGCTTTTACTGCTGCTAACATCACTGTACTGCTGCTGTTGCTAACATCACTGTACTGCTGCTGCTAACTGCTGCTAACATCACTGTACTGCTGCTAACTGCTGCTAACATCACTACTGCTGCTGCTAACTGCTGCTAACATCACTGTACTGCTGCTGCTAACTGCTGCTAACATCACTACTGCTGCTGCTAACTGCTGCTAACATCACTGTACTGCTGCTGCTAACTGCTGCTAACATCACTGTACTGCTGCTGCTAACTGCTGCTAACATCACTGTACTGCTGCTGCTAACTGCTGCTAACATCACTGTACTGCTGCTGCTAACTGCTGCTAACATCACTGTACTGCTGCTGCTAACTGCTGCTAACATCACTGTACTGCTGCTGCTAACTGCTGCTAACATCACTGTACTGCTGCTGCTAACTGCTGCTAACATCACTGTACTGCTGCTGCTAACTGCTGCTAACATCACTGTACTGCTGCTGCTAACTGCTGCTAACATCACTGTACTGCTGCTGCTAACTGCTGCTAACATCACTGTACTGCTGCTGCTAACTGCTGCTAACATCACTGTACTGCTGCTGCTAACTGCTGCTAACATCACTGTACTGCTGCTGCTAACTGCTGCTAACATCACTGTACTGCTGCTGCTAACTGCTGCTAACATCACTGTACTGCTGCTGCTAACTGCTGCTAACATCACTGTACTGCTGCTGCTAACTGCTGCTAACATCACTGTACTGCTGCTGCTAACTGCTGCTAACATCACTGTACTGCTGCTGCTAACTGCTGCTAACATCACTGTACTGCTGCTGCTAACTGCTGCTAACATCACTGTACTGCTGCTGCTAACTGCTGCTAACATCACTGTATTACTGCTGCTAACTGTTGCTAACATCACTGTATTACTGCTGCTAACTGCTGCTAACATCACTGTACTGCTGCTGCTAAACAGGACGTGATGAAATATTTACACATTTTTACAGAGGATCGCGTTCGCACGTGATCAGTATTACCTGAGGTATTTTCTCTGGACCGTTTTACAGAAGGTAAAAGTCGCCATAATTTTTACTGACATCTGTAATGATTACAGACATGGTGCGTTCGCATGGGACTAAAATCCCTGGTAATAATTACTTCACCCCACGTCTCCATGTTCAACTAATCCAAACAGGGCTTAATGTGTGTTTAATGTGTGTTTTGAATCAACTAAACTTTACAGCACTTCACAGAAACCTTTGTCGCCGACTAGTGTTTTGGAGGTGTAACTGCAGAGTGACACAGACACACCACCGCACAAGTATAAATGCTCACAAGCACGTAGGCTACGTACGTAGGGTCTGCATAGAGCTGACGTACAGGTGTAAATTCAACTTTCGGAGTGGCCAGCCAAGTTTTTCATGACGACTGAAAAAATATGTCAGTTTCATGTTTGTAGCCATTTTTCTGTTGCTGTTTGCCCACCTGGCTGCATGAGGCCTCCCTGTGTTTGCATGTTTTGCCCATTATTGCTGCTCCTATGATACAGATGTTACTGCTGCCTGGCTCTATCATGGCCACTGAAGATGCTTTTGTTTGCTAATGCTTCAGAGACTCCTGGTGCCGCATCACTACAAAAACATGTTCATGATTTTAGGTTTGTGATGTGCAAACTGTAAAAAAGATATTTGAAAATCTTAAGAACAACTTATCTTTTGTAGACATCACTGTGAGGTTTATTTGTTTGTTTTATTGGTAGTTATAGTTTCCAAAGAGACGGTGGCGGTGGATCTCTTCAGCCAGTAACACAGAAACTATCTGATCTTCATTGGGGTAACTGAGAACTGCTTGATTTAGACATCAGACTCCAGCTGCTGGATGGAGCAGATAAATGAGAGCAGTGACAACAAGGCGTCTTCACCACATGTCACCAGGAGTTGATCATCTGTCGTGTTTTCAGTGGATCCACCTACGCTGCCGTTAGCCTGTTTGTCGAGTGCAGATAAATAAATTAGGCAGGGATGTGGATGAAAGAGGCTGATCATGTTCCTCTCCCTCTTTGTTTTGTCTCAGTAAATTGGCTGGATAGAGAGTGAATAGAAGGGGATTACCAGCGTCCCCATTATTCCTTGTGTGGGCAAACTGTGTAGGAGGGCAGCCATGTTTGTGATTAGACGCTGCAGAGACCAACAAGTTGACGCTGTGACTGTTTCCTCTGATGCTGATAAAGAAATCACCTCAGACTCCGAGGACTTTGGTGCGCTTTTACAAGGACTGGTAGAGGGTGGTGTCCATGGAGACATTTATCCATCCAATAATATAACAATATAATGAGTTAAAATTACTATAACATAAAATACAGGAGATTTTTTTTTTTACCTTTGTGGTGAAATATGGTTCAAACATTTCTGCTCCTCTTCAGGATGATAGTGATAGTGGCACTTTGCATCTAGCGCCATCATCAGGTCAACATTTTAATGTGTCCAGTACTTTGGTTTATGATCAAATACCTGCAGAACTGATGACTGCACTGTACCATACCATACCTTACCTTACCTTACAATACCATACCATACCATACCATACCATACCTTACCTTACCTTACAATACCTTTTAATACCTTACCGTACCATACCTTACCTTACCTTACAATACCTTACAATACCTTACCATACCATACCTTACCTTACCTTACAATACCTTACCATACCTTACCATACCATACCTTACCTTACCTTACAATACCTTACCATACCTTACCATACCATACCATACCTTACCTTACAATACCTTACCATACCNTTACCGTACCTTACCTTATCCTACCTCGCCATACCGTACCATACCTTACCATACCTTACCTTACCCTACCCTACCTTACCATACCCTACCTTACCATACCCTACCTTACCATACCGTACCATACCTTACCATACCTTACCTTACCCTACCCTACCTCACCGTACCGTACCGTACCATACCTTACCTTACCTTACCTTACCCTACCTCACCGTACCGTACCTTACCTTACCTTACCTTACCTTACCCTACCTCACCGTACCATACCTTACCTTACCTTACCCTACCTCACCATACCGTACCTTACCTTACCTTACCTTACCCTACCTCACCGTACCGTACCGTACCATACCTTACCTTACCTTACCTTACCCTACCTCACCGTACCGTACCTTACCTTACCATACCTTACCTAATCCTACCTCACCGTACCGTACCTTACCTTACCTGACCTTACCGTACCGTACCTTACCTTACATCTTACCTTACATGACATCTTGTAATCTAGTGTCTTTGTTGTCAGTATATTTCAGATTCAATTTGAATATTTCAGTCACTCAGACATTTGGAGCTTCTTCTGCTGAATCTGTTGTTAAAACCAAAGTTAACTGAGGAACCTGAAAGAATTAAGTCAATGTGCTTCATCTGTTTTTAAGAGCAGATGATCTATTATCACACACACCTGTTATCAAAGGTAAGAAGATGTGCAGGTTTCCCACCTCCTCTACACAGGAGCAGGACACACAGACTTTGTAGTGGTTTTGCATCTTTTGGGATTTTGTGTCTCTGTGGTGATTTTTCCTTTGTAGTCACGTTGTGTCTCTTTGTGGTCGTTTTGAGTCTCCTCGTCAGTACGGTGTTTGGTTGAGTGACATCTTGCAGGTGAAGGCCAGCGGGGCAGCTGACACTTTGATCCCCGAGGTCTGTGCTCAGTCGGCCTGTTCAGTAATCCATCCCTGTGTAAGAACATGTAAATCAATAACTTGAAGGAGTCTGTGTACACTTTAATTAATGCAGAAACTTTGACTCAACTTTAAAGTGACTTTAATCACCTCATCATTTAACATGATCTCAGTGAGTTCACTGCGTCACAGCCGCTGAGCTGAAGAAAGTTTTTTATATTCAGAATCTAAATATGACACGTATAGATTTCACCAGTCATATCAGTGACTATGATATCACAGTGATACCACCGTGTGTACTCAGCTCTCACTGTGGATTAAAATCTGTGCTGTTGTCGGGCATTAAAGTCTTTTCTAGATAAAAACAGATTACTGTGTTCAAATCTGTTTTTTATTAGAAATATCCCAGTGAGAAGGATCACGTTTATTTTGTACAAATATATAAGATTTTTGTTTTGATACACAGCAGAATTTTACTGGATACACAGGAGGCAGGTCGCTAATATTTCCCAGAACTACAAGAAACTCAAACCAACGTGAATCCTCAGAGAGGCCAAGACTCAAGATGTTAGTTTGATGAAGAAACATCCTCAGAGAAGACATTTCATGTAATGTAGTACAAGTACAGAAGTAATTTTGGCTTCACACACGCTGTGTGTCTGATATCTGATCCTCTGTGACGTCATTAGATAGTTAACACTGGAGCATCAGTGTTGGAGCTGCTCCATGTGGAGCCACTTAAACTACTTTACATATAGTCAGCTGGTTTAGTCTAGTGGTTCCCAACATGGGGGTCGGGCCCCTCCAACGGGTCAGCAGACAGTGAGAAGCCTGCCAAGCTGCAGACGACTGATCAACACCAACAAATAACAAAAACAGTTTTTTTTTTTTTTTAGTGAGTCATCATCGATGTGTTTTCAGCAGCTTCTTAGCCTCCAAACGTGGTCGTGTTTTAACGAGCTGTTGCTGCAGTGAGGAGACGAGGACATCAGGGTCAGTCCGTGTCTTTACTGCTCTCTTATTTTAGCTGCTCTGGGTTTTTACTGTTTTCTTACTGAGATTTATTTATTTATTAAACTGATTTGCATTTTTTACTGACGCGTACTTATTATATTAGTTTGTGGTTTTTACGCTTGTTAGCGCTCTGTGACACTTGGTGCTGCAAAATGCAAATTTCCCCTGATGAATAAAGAACTATGGTGCCGCACCGTGTCGCGTCCTGTCTCGTCCCATCTCACCTCATATCGCCTCGTCGTATCTTATTGTATCATTTCGTATCATATCTTATCGTATTGTGTCTCGTCTTGTCCATCTGCTTTAAGGTTGGACAAGGTGTTGTTGCTTCAGAGATGGTCTTCTGCACACCTTGGTTGGAACCAGTGCTTATTTGACTTCCTGTTGCCTTTCTATCATCTTGAACCAGTCTGGCCATTCTCCTCTGACCTCTGGCATCAACAAGGCATTTTGGCTCACTGGATATTTTCTCTTTTTGGGACCATCCTCTGTAAACCCTAGAGATGGTTGTGCTGAAAATCCCAGTAAATACTCAGACCAGCCCGTCTGGCACCAACAACCATGCCACGTTCAAAGTCACTTCAATCACCTTTCTTCATCATTCTGATGCTCCGTTTGAACTTCAGCAGCTCGTCTTCACCATGTCTACATGACTGAATGTTAATGAGCTGCTGACACCTGATTGGCTGATTAGCTGTTTACATTGATAAGCAGTTGAACAGGTGTAGGTCTACCTGATCAGTGGAAGGTGAGTGTATGAGTGCGTGATGATCTGTGTTACCACAGCTTTCTGGAAGTAAAAAGAGAGGGAGTGTGTGTGAGAGGAAGAGGGAGGATGAGGAGGGTGAGGGAGGGTGTAGTTGTGTAGAGGAGCAGTGAACACACACTCTGACAGTCAGAGTCGACGCGGCAGCAGAGCTCAGCGCTCAGCTCTGGATGTTTGGTGAGAGGGAGGCTCACAGAGACACGGACACAGAGGACCGGAGCGGACTGCCGGTGGATGTGTGAGTCTGTGCCCGGGCTGCGGTGGATCTGTGCCGGCCCCGCTGTGAATGGGATTACGCCGGTTGTTCCGCGTATCCCGGAGGAACCATGCGGCCGCAGAGCTTCTCGGTCCCCTCGGTGCTGCTCCCGCTGCTGCCGCCGCTGCTGCTGCTGCTCGGGCTCTGCAGCGGCACAAGTTTCCCAAGTAACATCAACATAGGTGAGTGAGCGGCGGGGCGCCTGCACCCGGGACCGACCCGACTGGACCTCATTACCTTGTGTGTGTGTGCGTGTGTGTGTGTGTGCGTGTGTGTGTGTGTGTGTGTGTGTGTGTCACACTGCAGGCTGTGCTCTTACCTCTCTAACCAGCCGCTTGTTCGTTCATTCACGAGCTCGTGCATCCATTTAATGACGCACCGCGTGCAGCTCTCCAACTCCGGTGATAAACACTTTCCCCAACACATCAGCTGTTCATCAGCTGTTCATCAGCTGTTCATTTTTCAGATCATATTTTGACTTATAATGATTTTTGGCAGCCTGATGCTCCAACACCACCGTCACTAGGTGACAACATTCCCGCCGCTGCCTCTCATAATAATCCTGTAATATTAATATATCTGTTTTGTTTGATATCATAAATCATATCTGTGTGTGTGTGTGTGTGTGTGTGTGTGTGTGTGTGTGTGTGTGTGTGTGTGTGCCCACTCACCGCTCCTGTAATAATGCCTGTGGCCGGGACTCCCTCTGTGACTTACAGTCTGTTAGTGTATTATATTATATATCTGATGATTTAGTGTTTGTGTCTCTGACTTCCTGCAACATCCTGTAAAATATATATACAATAATAAACACAATATTAAAATGACGCAGAAGTTCAGGTGCCATAAAACTGCAGTTGTTTTCCACCTGAGGTGATACAGAGATCAGCAGCATGCACAGAGTCATATACTGATATTATAGATATTATTGGTGCAGATTAATAAAACCAACTCCATCAGTCACTGTTAGATAGACCCGTCACCATAATGCAGAATAACTTTTAATATGATATGAAAAATTAACGTGGTGATTTTCGCGACTTGTTGACATATTGACGTCATAGTGTTACCCATGGCAACAACAAGCCTGGCTAAAGGTGTTTACAGAAAGAGGAGCAGCTGCAGTAGTGAAGAACAAACTGTGGCGTCCTGAATGTTTCACTGAAACAGACTCTTTGAGAGACTTATACGTGATTAGTAATTAAAAAAAACCAACTTATTAATTTGTCAGATCGTCAAAAATATCGTTAGCGGAAAAAAATATATACCCTGATATCATTTTAGGGCCATATTGCCCACCGTACTGTTAAAATCCTCTTGTTAGCTTCAGTGTTTGTTCTCCTGTTATCTGTCGTGAATATAATGACTTATTTTACATAACGTCATTTTCATTATTGATTAATCTGTCACTCATTTTCTTGATTAATCGATTGGTAAAACAGTTACAAAAATGGCGTTCAGTTTCTCAGAGCTCAAGTTGACATCTTTAATGTGCTCGTTTCGTCCCACTGACAGTCCTGAAGATAACGACTGTCATAAATAATAATAATAACAATAATATATTATTATTATTATTATTTATAAAACACTTTTTAAACAGAGTTACAAAGTGCTTTACATGTCAATGATTAAAATAGACCCGACATGAAAACAACTTTTAGAGGAACTGATAAAAACTCTTCATTTAAACAAAAGAGTTTAACTTCAAACTGAGGTCAAATCAGGAAACACTCTCAGATAACTGTCTGTTCTAAGAAGGGACTTAAAGACATCACTGACTCGTCTGACCTGAGGGCCCCGGGGCCCCGACAGCAAACACTCTATCCCCTTTAGTTTTCAGCCTCTGGAACAGACAGACGACCTCTGCTGCCTGAGGACCTCAAAGTACGTCCTGGTGTGGACGGTACAAAGAGGACGCACATAGAGAGACCATGAGGAGCCTTAAGAGTGATCAGAGAGATCCTAAAATCTGTTCCAACACAAACTGGGAGCCGATGTAAAGAGGCTCAAACTGGAGTCATGTGACAAAGAAAACAACAAATCATATTTGAAATGTTGCCGTATTGATTTATCAATAATCAGCAGAGCTGCAGGTTCATTTTCTTCTGATCAGTCAATAATCTCTGCAGTGTCTCCACCAGCTGAGCGGATGTGTTTGTTATTTACAGTTTTCCTGTGATATGAAGGAACTCTGTGGCGCGTGTGGTCATAAATCTCCGTAATAATCTCACTTGACTGTGTTGAAAGCTTCCTGTGCTGGTGACTGTGAGGCTGTGAGGCTGTGAGGACATGAGGCTGTGAGGACATGAGGCTGAAGGGGGGCCGGGAGGCTGTGGGGATGTGAGGCTGTGAGGATGTGAGGCTGAAGGGGGGCCGGGAGGCTGTGGGGACGTGAGGCTGTGGGGACCTGAGGCTGTGGGGACCTGAGGCTGTGAGGACGTGAGGCTGTGAGGACGTGAGGCTGTGGGGATGTGAGGCTGTGGGGACGTGAGGCTGTGGGGACGTGAGACTGTGGGGACGTGAGGCTGTTGGGACGTGAGGCTGTGGGGACGTGTAGCGTGAAGCCTGGACTCCTTTTTATAAATCATTTCTCTGCTATCATCCTGCAGCTCTGCCGACTGACGTCACTGTGACATTTATCCAGAACATGTTTCACTGTTCGGCCTCAGCGACACATAGACGTAGGCTGTAGGCTCAGAGGTTTGAAGTAACTAAGTACATTTACTCAGATACTGTGCATTATAGTACTCAGACTCAGATTCAGAATGAAAATATAAATATGATGTATAATTAAAATATTATTGAACACTGGGGAAAATTCACGAGCTGCAACGTTAAAGTAATGAACACACTCGTGCCTCAGTGATTATAATCTAATTATATCATATATGAAATGAGACATAATGAGTGAATCATCATGATAAATATATATATGTACTTTTACTGAGGTCAGATTTCAATGTCTGTCTTTTACTTGTGATGAAGTATTTCTACTCTTTGTTTCACTACTGTTACTTTAAATAAAAGAGCAGAGTACTCTCCATACTGCAGTAGATACCAGTTCCTTCACAGAGGGACTTCTCTGTAAATCATATTTTATACACATTTATATACAGTAATGATCCTTTTTTTTTAATTTAATTTCATTTAATTTTATTTTACTGTTTTTGTTTGTTTTTTTCCTTTCTTCTTTGAAGATAAAGTAATAAAGTGTTATTGGTGATTGTTGGTGAATATACATATATATATATATATATATATATATGTATATATATGTGTGTATATATATGTGTATATATATATATATATATATAAGGCAGGAAGAAATAAGCTTAGAATAGATTAATGTGTAAATAGTAAAAAATAAAAACAAAGCAGTAACAACAGGTACAACATATCAAATTAATTATTTCTTGTACCTCGACACATGTTCTGTTGTGGCAGCTCAACTCAGGGCCCAGAGTGCAAACACCATTAAGACACTGAATGTTGTCGTGGTCTGAAGAAGAGGAGCTGAAGGCAGAGCCGTCCTGATCCTGTCGAGCTGCGTTCAGGAGCTCCTGAAGAGAACGACTTGTACAATCACAACTAAACCATGAACAGGAAACACTGAAGTAGCTCAACATAATGTTTGGGGGGAGGTGTGTTAAAGTCAGATGTCACTGAGGACACATGATCAGTCCCAGCTGTCCAACAGTTTTTAAACTTCTCTCTTTACCATCCTCAAAATAAATGTAAGTTTTTCATCACAACAACCCAACAATAAAGTATATAAAATAAATCCAGTCCTCGACCGTGGACACGTCTGTTGACATCTGTTTTCTGCTGAGAGCTTTCTGACTGTCTGTCAGTAAAACCTGACACTGAATCACCAGTTAAAAGGTTATATATACAGTAGGTCATATTATCTAATGTATTGATAGATTATTAATGCAGCAGCTGTTTGATGTGTCTTATATTGGTTCTAAGAAAAGAAAATATTAACATGACAGAGATGGTTTTCCTTCTTCAGGACAGATATGACAAATTGCACCGTTTTTAATTTAATAATAAAATTAATAAGTTCTTTGAACACCGGCAGATTTCCAAGGTGGCAATCATGGTCTCTCAGGGCCCCCCCACCTCACAGGCCAAACCGCTCTACCTGCACTGTCTCTGCCTCTCCCCCACAGGGCTGTAGGCTCCATAGGAGTGTTAACATGTGTTTGTCTTGTTGTGTTATTGGGAGCCAGAATAGAAGGAGTCATGGCTCAAAACCAGCCGCCACTGCCCGTCAACAAAAACAAAGACAACTATGGTTAAATGTGATAAGACCAAAGGACTGGACGGAGGCCATCATCAAAAATGCTCACATGTGCAGCGCACACTTCATATCAGGTTAGGGAAAAAGTATTTCCTGTTGTAGGGATGAATAAGGTTATGTGTATTAAGGGTTATCATGTCCACCTCATCAGAAACTGGGGAGGGATTAAGAGGAATATTGGATTTCTCTGGAACGCTAACTTTTTAGCACATTAGCTAACGTTAGCTTCCATAGCAAAACAAACAAGTGTGGTCCTCCTTTGTAAGATTGGCTTCCTGTGACATCATCCATCCACTGAGTGAGAGCATACGGGTCGGCCAGTCTGGTCCCGTTGGTCAGTGTTTACTTATTCAAGTAACACTGGCGGTCCCGGAGAGTGAGTGACCTGACATGGTGCGTTGGTAAATTCAGTCTGACGCTCTACACTAAAATGAGAGCCCTGTTGGTGGAAGAAACGGAGCGTTATATTTCTACATGAATGAACCAACGGTTAAGTTAATCACACATTCACTCCGCTCGGCGCTCTGCTGCTCCGTCTCCACAGACAGAGTGTCCAGAGTGCGCTCTGCCACTCTGAGAGTGCGCTGCTCTGGATAACCCAACGCTACATTCAGACAGCGCTCCCAATTTATCAACGCTCCAGTTTGTGTCAGAGTGCGCTCCCACACTCACAATGAGTGTTTCTGAACGCACCACTCACATCATCTTCCTCCATTGTCTAAAACAAGACAACACAACTTGTTAGCTAGCGCTAGCTAATGTCTGTGGAGAACTGTTTTGCCTCCAGCTAAGCCCCGCCCACCAACAAACATCACTCTGTTTACTAACAGTAAAGGGTTAACTGGTGACTCTAAATTGTCCGTAGGTGTGAATGTGAGTGTGAATGGTTGTCTGTCTCTATGTGTCAGTGCTGTGATAGTCTGGTGACCTGTCCAGGTGAACCCTGCCTCTCACCCAGTGTCAGCTGGGACAGGCTCAGACATGGGTGGGGTTTAAGTTGGAAGTGGGTGTGTCCTAATCTGAAATTGTTATTTTAAGCCTGAAATTGATCAGAGGTTGCTGCATTTATTAGAAAACTATTCACAGAACAATCTCAGAATCAGACCTCAGATTGTTTATGAAGAGTGAGAGATTAAACACAGCTGCACAGATTCTTCTTCATCACCGACACATTTTACTCATACGGCACTCGTATTCATAAGAAGCACGTTATCTGAGCCGGATACTCATTTAATCTGAGTATTCAGCTCAACCTGAGTCATTTATAATCTCGTAAACTCTCAGGTCTGTTTCCTGTCTTCAGGATCAATAATCTGAGAGCGTCTCTCTCCACAAACTTCTTTCACTGTGACATTCGTGCTCGTGATGAATCCTCTCCGCTGCTCTTTCATTCCCATTTGAACCTCGACCGCTTTGGTCACGTTCAGTGTGGATCAGCTGTGGGCTGCAGAGCGTGTGACTCTCCCAAAATGAACCCATAATGTGATTCATTGGACCAGTGGCCCCGAGTTTCCGCTCAGGTTTGGTGCTGATGTGGCAGCAAGTTGAACTAACCTGTATTTAAATGCTTCCTGCAGCCTGTGAGCGTCTGACCTGCATACTGACCGAGTGGCCGCCAACCTCAGCGCTAAGAACCACTGACGCTGGTTCTCTGTGTGTTTGTTAAAGTCAGTGAGACCTTCTGTCGGAGCAGATGGAACGCTTCCAGCCTGGATGAATAAATCAGATACAAGTCTAATAATATTCCTGTAATGTTACACTGTGAGCAGCTTTCAGTGGGTGAAACTGACTCTGCTTCATCTGCTCCTGTGACCTTTGTTATATTCCTCTTCATCAGTGTTTCAACAAGCAGCGCTGGGATGTAACTAAGTACTTTTACTTGAGTATTTCCCCTCCATGCTAACTCCACCACATTTCAGAGGGAAGTATTGTAGATTTTATGGCTGCTCTAGTTTCCAGGCTGAAGATGAAGGTTTCTCCGCAACATGAGTTTATTTAGAATTTATTTCGTTCTGCAAATAGAAATAAGAACATCATGTATTCATCCACAAATTCACGTTAATGAAGTCAAAGCTTCTCACAGAAAATGACAGACACTTAAATACCCTTGTACAAAACATTACAATAAAGTCATTTAACATAACTTTAAAAAGCCACAGCTTATAACACCGATCCGTTTAACAGCACGTCATGTTTAATAATCAACAACAAAACAAACCAAAACAGGTAAACAAGACAACATAGCAACAAAAAAAAAGAAAAACAACTTTCAGAAAGCAACGGACACACTTTAGGTTCCTCTTCTTGTACGAATTTATTTTCAGATTTGATCAAGACATTAGTTTTAAACTTTTGTTTAAGCCTTCTTGATGTTCTCCATGTTTTCAGTTCTTCACAACATCTGTTCCATAAACTCACTCCTTTAACTGAGATACAGTGTAGTTTGGTGTTCGTCCTCTCTCAAGCACGTTTCTGATTATAGGCGACTGACTTTTACTTGTAACAGAGTATTTTTTAAACTGTGGTTTAAGTACTTTTACTCAAGTTAAACTGTGATCATACTGAACATCTTCGATTATACCCGAGTAATTTTTTCTCTTTTTTTAATGAAGAAAATAATCAGCAGATTAATCCATAACAGAAATAATCATATGTTTCAGTTTCATACAAATAGTAAAGACTTATTTATATAACATAGTGTAACAGTCACAGTGTTCAGTTTTACTTTGAATATTTTAAGCACATGTTTATGATCACAGTACTGATTTTACTTTAGTCAGACTCTCATTACAGGACTTTTACTTGTAACAGAGTTTTTGAAAGTATCAGTACTTTTACTTTGGTTAAACTGTAATTATATTGAATATAGTCTATTATATGCAAGTATTTTTTTCTCTTGAAGAAAATAATCAGCAGATGAATCCATGATGGAAATAATTATTAGTTTCAGTTAAATCCAACATAGTAAAGAATTATTTATATAAAATAACATAACAGTCTAAGCATCACTTTTTAAATTTAATGTTATTTTATTTTATTTACATTAAGTATTTTTACTTTTAGTACTTCAGGCACATTTGCCTTTAACTGTGGTATTAGTACTTTTACTTTAGTTAAAATTTAATCATATTAAACTGAAGTCTGTTGTACTCGAGTAATTTGTTGTTTTTCATATTTATTCCTTTAATTGACGAGCTCTTATTTTGAAGGCGTCATGCCGGAAGCAGTGGCAGGTGAGCTGCTTGAAAGTGTTTCCTGTAAACGGAGCAAAACTCGTGTTTTGTGTGTGTTCATCGCCCCGCTGATGGAGGCTCAAGGTCTGTCAGCACGTTGTGTTTAATATAAAGTGACATTACAGCGTGTTTTCACTGTTTGACCGAGTTTAGACGCTCGTGTGTGTTAGCTAGCAGCTATGTTAGCTCTTAGCACCGTGTCCCGCTCACTTCCGGTCAGTAGAGAGGCCGCGTCATCACCTGTCCTCAGGTGTCACAGTGTTTACATGTAGCTGCAGCTCGTGTGTGATTTTACTGACAGATCTGATCATGTTTGTGTTGATTGTAGTAAAAACAAAATCACTACTTTTACTATTTATTAACAAGTTAAAAAAAGAAGCTGTGTAATAATCTAACAGCAGTTACATTAAGTTACTTTGTACTTGTACTCCACTACTTCAGAGGGAAATAGGCCAAGAAGTTTTTTTGTCAATGACTATTTTTCTTACAGAGGAAAGTACAGAGGTAAAAATAGTAAATAAATAAATAGTTAAATAAAATATTAATATTAATAATAATACTAATAATAATGAAAATATTCTTAAGATTTTTTTTACAGAGTACAGAGGTAAAAATAAATAATAAATAAATTATTATAATCTTTTTTATTAACTATTTTTTTTTACAGAGAAAAGTATAGAGATAAAAAATAACAGTAAGAAATAAAAGCATAATGATAATAATATTAATGATAATAATGAATAAGTAAATTAATAATGATAATAATAAATTGTTAATTATATTTTTACAGGGGAAAGTACAGAGGTAAAAGCAGGTAAATAATAAATCATAATAAATTATTCCTTCAAGTTTACTCACTAATGATTAAAAGGCTTCACTAATGAACTATTGTTTTTATCACAGGTTATATTCTGGATTATTTTGAGGATCAGCTGTTTGGTGAATGAAACATCAGAAAACAGTGAAAAATGTTTTGTCTTGTCCGACCAACAGCAAAAGATCCACAGATACTTTCTTAGTAAGACAAGTACAAGCAGCAAATTCTCACAGCTGAGAAACTGAAACCAGAGAATAAAGACAAACTATTATTAAGTTATTAAAATAGATGCTGATGAGTTGTCTGTGGATCTAATAAATTAATTGACTAATTGTTTCAGGTCCAGCAGAGAAAATGAGAGATAACCAGAGGTGAAGGTTTCAGTTTATTTCAGGGACAAAATGCTGTTTCAGTCTTTGTGACAGAGTCTGAACAAAAACTAAACTTCAACATGTAAATTTAGAAGCTGTAAACACATGTAATAAAAACACCTCCTCCTACTTCAGCACACAGAGAAGACAAGAGGGCCAATCAGTCAGAGTTTAAGTGTTCAGATCATTTCACCATGACCCTAAAAACCATCATGTTGAGAGTGTGAGTGGAGCGAAAAGTGGAGCGAATGAGAGCTGAGAAAAGAGGCTTTTAACAGCAATTACTGCAAAACGCAGACGGCATTATTTTTAGTGGTGGCGGTGAACTCAGTTTGTGATGTCAGCCGCCGTCTCTTCTCCTGGAAGATGTAACTTTGAGCAAAAGTTGTGGAGTTTTCGGCCACCAGCCTGTGGAGCCGTGGTTTTATGAATGAGTCTTGTGTTTATGCATGAGGTGGTGACACAGCAGGAAACACAGCAACACGCTTAAAAACAAACCAAAACAGCAAAATGAGAGCTTCAGCGGGTTAGTTAGACCTGTAGGTCGTATGTTTAGCTGCACACGTCACTTATCCAGCACAGCGACCTGAAATAAGTTCAGTTCAGCTTTATTACATGTACATGTATAATGTTGGCATCACACATTTCTGTTAACGTGTACATTATCACGTAGTTGATACATTAAAACTTTACGTTTCTTTAACTTTCAACAGCGCTGTGGTTTATTCGTGACTAGGTTTAGGCACAAACACCACCTGTTTTTGGTTAGGAAGATGGATTGGCTTCGAATACCTGCTCTTTATGTCTCAGCTGGAAAGGCAGTGAAGTTTCTGTCCACTTTTCATGAAACTATCTCTGGTGGAAAGACAGCCATGGGTCACCAGAGAACACCCACGTTTGGTGCCTATAAAATAGCAACGGATTGTTAAACTTATGTATAGTGCCTGACAAGCCACCAGAATAACAGCAGCAAGTTGTTGCCTCAAAAGCTGCTGGAAAAACAGCCACTGGTCGCTAAAAAAACACTCACGTCTGATGTGTAAAAATCCGCTTGAAAATAGCTACAAACCACGTTTGGTGCCTGTAAAGCCGCTGCAAAAACAGTGAGGGTTGTTTAAAACACCCATATTTAGAGGCTAAAAAGCTGCTGGATAAACACCAATGGGTTGCCAAAAAAAACAACTCTCATTTGATGCCTATAAAGCTGTGAGAAAAACAGCCACAGGCCACTAAAAACTCCCGTGTCTGGTGCCTAATAATCTGCTGGAAAAACTTTCTCATGTTGCGTAAAAACACTCGCGTCTGATGTGTATAAAGTTGCTGGAAAACAGCCAAAGTTTTCTTAAAAAGAACACCAATCTTATGTGCCTATAAAGCTGCTGGAAAAATGGTGATGGGTCGTTAAGAACAGCCACTGTAAGAGGCTAAAAATCTGCTGGAAAAACAGCCACTGGTCGCTAAAAGACACCCATGTGTGGTGCCTTTAAGGCTGCTGGATAAACAGGGATGGGACGCTAACAAACACCCATGTAGTGACTCGCTGGATCACAAACTGTTGTTTGTTGGTCTCAAACAGTGATTTTCAGCTTTAGAAACCTCCGACTGTGACGTATTTGTGGTTTGCAGACACACTCACTGCCAACATTTTCTTCTGGTGACTGGACTGAATTATCTCTGTTTCCAAAGTGAAGGTGAAGAGTTAGCTGCTGTAAACAGCTCTGTCTCCTCCCTCTGTGTTTCATAATAAATAATTCTCACTGTTTATCTCTGTGAAACAGGAGGCCTTTTCCCCACCGGCTCCCATGAGTACGAGGTGTTTCGCTTCGCCCTGGCGCAGCACCAGGACGTCCCCAAACTGGTGCCACAGGTCGACATGGTGGACACGGGGAGCAGCTTCGCCATGACCTACGCCTGTAAGTTCAGACACAAAGAAGTCCTACAATCTGACGTGATGTTTTTTAAATGTCAAGGACATGAAAATGTATTTTTTAGTCTTATCATGGAGCCACAGACCCTCCGTGAGCTAAGGCTGCATTTTAAGCGATGGCTCTGGGCTGCCAGAGTTTGGTGAAGTCATTCAGCCAAATGTTCCTCTGTGACCTTTCTGGGTTTATTCTTTATATTAGTCTGAATCAAATGACTTTCAGAAAGTGCTGCTCACGGTGTCGACCCCGAAGATAATTAACAGCAACTCTGCAGCTCGACTGAGCCTGTGATTTGTCAAATATGTCATATTGTAGTCACTTCCTGTCTGTTTCAGTCTGATAACCTCAGCGTTCAGCACCTGCTCTGCAGCAAACAGCACTCAGACACACTCAGAGACGAGCTGCGAGCACAGCGCAGCATGTAGCTGCTAAAGAGGCAGATCTTTCCCTCAGCAGTTGGTGGAGACCAAAACCAGAGCTGAAAGAGAGAAGCTATTGACTCAGACTGTGACGTATCTGCTGGATGAAAGTTGAACTGTGGGCTGACGGTGCATCAGTGTCTTCATGAGTTAGTTTGAGAGTCTTTCTCCAGTGGTCCAAACAAACTCAAAGCAGCCGTCACTGTAGCTTGTTATTATGTCTTTAACTGTTGTCGTGCACTTTCTGTTCAGACTCTTGTATCTCTTCTTCTTATTTAGCTTTTTACCTTCTGCATTGATCTACACTGTTTGTGTCCTCATGAAGGATTTTCTCATCTTAAACTAGACACAGGTGTCTCTTTTCAAATGTCTAGAGGAGCCGATACGTCCGTCCCGTTTCATTGCTCTGTTTCACCACAGTGTGTGCATCTCAGTAATCATGTGTGCAGCACGCTGGCCGTTTGCTGTTCAGGTGGAGAGACTTTCTCCCACCGACACATTCTGACTGGATCAAAGAGATTGTGAAATATCTCAGGCTACACAAGATAAGAAATTCTCTCTGACCGTCTGTTTCTGAGGTTCGATGCAATTTTGCAGATGGAGATGGAGGTAACGAATGTGACCCTGCATACCAGGTGTTACGCCTCAGCGCAGGGCGAGGCGACGTGACCTCAAATCAGCATCAGGAGTGATTAAACATTTTACCTCGATTACGATTAATGAACGATTATTTATTTTTGTTTTTTTGCCCTCGTACTATTGAAACTGTTTTTTAATGTAAGAGTGCAGATCTTTGTGATTTAAAATAACTGAAGGAAACACACAGATGAACTGTTAAAGTTATTCATTTAATATTTAGATATTTTGAATATTATCTATCCTCTGTAAATGCTTGTGTTACTACGAGCTGCTCTGTGGAGGCGCTGGTCGGTCTCTCTCTATCTTTTTTGAGTCGTGCACATTCACATTCAGTAATGGGATTGTTCTCCAGGTGCTGGAACAGATCGCTGACGTCACCTTTGGTCACTCAAACAGTTTTTCTGCAGTGTTGACATTTGATTTCTTTCTGTTCAGCGTCGTCTTCACGAAAGCCAAAATGTGTCCAAACGGCGGGCACGACATTTCTCTTTGGTACAAGCTGCTCCAGCTGCTCAGTTGGCTCGGTGTTTCACGTGACTAAATTACCGTCCGTCCCATCCATGTAAACACGGTATCACAAGAAGTCCTCGAGGGGATGTCTTCAGATTTGGCACAAATGTCAACTTGGACTCAACGATGAAGTGAGCAGGTTTTGGTGGATAAAGGTCACTGTGACCTTGTCTGTCTCATTCTCCTGAACGTGATCTCTCAAGAACACTTTGAGGGAAAATCTTGAAATAGTTGAGGTCAGTTCAGCTTTGGTTTGTAGCGCGTCACGCTTGTTAGCATAACATGCTGCCGCTGACAGAGCGGGACGCAACAAAGAGTTTGTCTTCTTGGTTCAACAGACAGAGCCTCCATGTTATTATGTCATGTCTAAGGTCAGATTTTAGGAATATAGACGCTGCTTGTAAAACTCTGAATGTTCTCCTCGTGCACGTGTGTGAGACAGTCACTTCACTACAAGCTGATTGGCTGTTGAAACAGGTGACATGCTTTAAAACCAGCCGCTGGCCATTTGACCAGCTGAGTGTCAGGTGACATCATCAGCAGGCTTGAGGCGAGCTCAGACCGGCCAGTTCACACCGCTGACACTTTTCGTTCTGAAACAGTTTCATCTCGTCATGAATCTTTGGTCTGTTGGTGAAGGCGGAGCCTGCCGTCCACTGTAGTCACCATCACGGGTCAGTGCTCCATTCTTCCACCGTCCTGACTCCGTTCAGCAGAGCTGGGATTTAGGGGAAATAGCAGTAAATGGAGGCTGGCTTTAAAAGAGCAGACAGCAGCAGTAAATGGACGCAGACCAGAGGGAGCTCAGCACTAAATGGACTGTGGCTCCGGGGAGCGTTCAGCGCTCTACAGCAGGTTTACAGAACAATGTGCTGACCTTGTTTTTATTCTGCCCCCGAAACACTGAATTTACCAGCCGGCTTCATTACACCTGAATTAAAATGTGTAGACATAAAGACATGAGCAGCTGCCTTAATGTGATGGAGCTATTTAAAGGTGTCCTGTAAGTGTGTGAGCAGACGCTGAGCTGATGGAGACGGAAAAGAAAATGTTTTCATCATTCAGATTTTTCACAGTTTGCTGCTTACTGACATTTTCTGCAAGATTTATTAACTATATTATAAATCTACACATTTCTACAACTGTTTTGCATTTATAGGCAGAATGCAGTCAAAGGCCACTTTATTAGGTACACCTTGCTGGTACCAGGTTGGACCTCTTTTTAATTCTTGGTGTCACAGACTCANATTAACTATATTATAAATCTACACATTTCTACAACTGTTTTGCATTTATAGGCAGAATGCACTCAGCGGCCACTTTATTAGGTACACCTTGCTGGTACCAGGTTGGACCCCCTCTTTAATTCTTGGTGTCACAGACTCAACAAGGTGCTGAAACATTCCTCAGAGATGTTGGTCCATATTGACATGATGACATCACACAGTTGATCCATGATGAGAATCTCCCGTTCCAGCACATCCCAAAGGTGCTCTATTGGACTGAGATCTGGTGACTGTGGAGGCCATTGGAGTACAGTGAACTCATTGTCATGTTTGAGATGATGTGAGCTTTGTGACATGGTGCGTTATCCTGCTGGAAGTAGCCATCAGAAGATGGGTACACTGTGGTCATAAAGGGATGGACACGCTCAGCAACAATACTCAGGTAGGCTGTGGTGTTTAAACCATGCTCAGTTGGTACTAAGAAAATCTCCCCCACACCATTACACCACCAGCAGCAGCCTGAAGCGTTGATACAAGGCAGGATGGATCCATGCTTCCATCTGAATGTGGTTTCTGGCTGCATAAAAAAAGCCACATTTAGTTTTTGATTGTAAAATATGAACTCCTGCCTCAGGAGTCATGACCTCAGCGCCCTCATTGGCGGCTGAAGACCCGCTCTGCGTCTTCAAGATCAAAACTCCGTTGTGCTGCATATTAAACAGGTTTTAGTTTCGTACTGAGATTTTAAAATCCGTTAACGATGCTCTCTCAGATTTGGTTTTAGTGCCCAGCAGTGCCGCCGGATCCCAAAATGTGTTTCCAGCCTGATGTTTGGAAACTCAGGACGGCTCTCACAGTGGTTTTTAATCAACAAGTGCAGCAACAAGTGTTTTTCTGCTGAGTCATGCTTTGCTCATTCCCACAGAGTCCCATCGAGCCGGTCTGCAGCTCTCATCCCTCCGAATCTCCTCCTTTGATTTTAGTCTTAATACTTCAGGAGCTTTCGGGGAGGTGAAACATCCTCATCAGAGCAGACAGCAGAGACTCAGACACGTTACTCATTTAGCCCCAGTTTACCTCGTTATTAGAGGGAGGAACATCTGGCTGCAGTCCCGACTGATGTTAGGCAGGATTTATACTGTGCAGCAGAACCTACACACGACACCTACGACACTGTGAGCATTTATACTTGTGTGGTGGTGTGTCTGTGTCACTCTGCAGTTACACCTCCAAAACACTAGATGGCGACAGAGGTTTCTGTGAAGTGCTGTAAAGTTTAGTTGATTCAAAACACACATTAAACACACATTAAACACACATTAAATACACATTAAATACACATTAAATACACATTAAACACACATTAAACACAAATTAAACACACATTAAATGCACATTAAATACACATTAAACACACATTAAATACAAATTAAACACACATTAAACACAAATTAAACACACATTAAATACACATTAAATACACATGAAACACACATTAAACACACATTAAACACACATTAAACACACATTAAACACAAATTAAACACACATTAAATACACATTAAACACACAT
>NC_065508.1:898660-915329 GCF_006386435.1 Epinephelus moara | reverse complement strand
AAACACACATTAAACATGGCTTAATAGAGACACTTTCAAACACAAATCAGCTTCACTATAACTCGCAGCATTCACAGACAAACACTTGTCTTTATCTGGACACATTTTCCCCACAAATATAACATGCTAACATTATTAGCACAAGCCTATGGCATTTTACATTGTATAAATTAGCCTAGCGATCTTTTCCTCTACTCACATGAAGCCAGGGACAACAGCAACATTTAACAAAGGTAACGTTACACAGTTCAGCTCCATTACAGCTCACAAGGTTCACTGATAAAACAACTGTCTTATACTAAACACGTTTATACACAAATACAACATGCTAACGTCTGTTGTCATCAGATTTTAGAATTAGTGAACAAAACTATGGTTGAGAGTATATATCAATATTACCCCGGAGTGCCTCAGACTTTTCAGCTTGGACTGCATTTTTGAACACTTTTTGAAACTTTCAGTTTACAATCAGGACAGTCCTTCTGTTTTTATTTCATCTATGGTTGAGAGTGTTTTAATTTTTCACCTCCTGGCCTGGTACAGTGATCCAAACTCTACATCCAAGAGTAAACTCTCTGGGATCCTGACAGTAGAAAGTAAAATTGTTGGTGAGCAACAAAACCCCTGACCCAACTCTTTACAGACGGACGAGGAAGACAGCTTCCATCCTCTTCTGCCAGTTTGAGCTTGTGAGCTCCAGGAGGCGCTGTAGAGTCTCTCTTGTGACTACAAATGTATTTAAGAAGTCCTTCATCCCAAACATCAGTTCCCTTAAAGACCAGCTCAGAGCAAAGATTCACGATGACACAAAACTGTTTGAGAACGTTGTAGCAGCGGTGTGAACTGGCCGATCTGAGCTCGACTCAAGCCGGCTGATGATGTCACCTGACACTCAGCTGGTCAAATGGCCAGTGGCTGGTTTTAAAGCACGTCACCTGTTTCAGCAGCCAATCAGCTTGTAGTGAAGTCAGCTGGTCAAGTTACAATGACCGCAGACGGCATGTTGGCTTGCTGCAGCAGGTGCTCCGTCCCCACCGAGCCCTCTGTTTCTGTCCTCACGGTGTGCCGGTGTCAGACGGTGGGTCGCTGCTGCTGCTGGCTGTATGTGCTTATGCCCGTTGTTGTACCGACGTAGTGCTTTTATTTTGAAAGAGACTGTATGCAAACTGTACATTTCCTGTGAAAACAGAAGTGTATTTTGAAAACAGACAATGCATGTAACAGGCTGAAGTTGACACGGCGTCCCAGAACGTCAACAACCAACACACCCAGGGTACCTTGGACGTCATATGTGGACGTGGAAAGTCCATGACCAAACGTGGACATGTGACGAGGTCACAGTGAGGATGATGATGTAAAACTACCACAATAAGAGCGCTGCTGCATTGGAGCAGAATGATACTCTGAGCTGAGGGTGTGTCCTGATCCTGTTTACTGCTGCAGGTTATTTTTCTGATCCAGACGTGAACAGAGTCTGAATGATGGAGCTGCTGCACCTGAGCTGATCTCACCTGCCCTCTGGATACTACTGACAACCCAAACCTCTGTGTCTGTCTGTCTGTCTGTCTGTCTGTCTGTCCTGGTCTTATTTGCCCTTTTCTTTTCTGTGGAGTGACTTGTCTTTACTCATCTGTCTCACTCTTCCTGTCTGACTCATTTAACTTCTCTTTTTACTCTCAGCCATGCCACCTCTCTCTGCTCTGCTCTGCTCCTCCACATCAGACTCAACAGCTGACATTTAAATTGAGATAATAATCTATCAGTAAACTCTGGGCTTGTGTTGGAGGTCCAGGCCAGAGTTCTCAGAGTGAGGTCAGGACCTCTGTGCGAGATGATTTCCACAATGTGTTTGTTCTTTTTTATGCCTCCGCACCGGCAATAGCTGTCAACGAAATAAACACTGATCCTCATGATGTAAAATAAAAACCGTAGTAGCTGTAACATTCCTCTGTTTCTGTCTTCCATGTTATCACTTTGTTTGCTCTCAGCCTGCCACTTGAAGTCCAAGATTTGAATCGTCAGTTGGAGACCTCTCAGTCGACTGAAACGTATTTTTTTTTTTTGCCGGTCAGTGTGCTGTGCAGATTTTGCTGTGGAGTGAGTGCTCTTGACTGTCATGCTACTCTTGGTCACAGAAAGCTGCAGACGTGATGCAGCGGCGTGGAGGAGGAGGAACTTTTCTTCGTAAGGCTCTGAGATAACATTATCCTCTCTCTTTGGTGCACGGCTGTAATGTAGACCCAGTTTTGACTCATGATGCATTCACATGGAATCACAGAGACTGTAGACAGTGAATCGGGTATCGTTTTAGTGGACGAGAGCAGGACGGCAAAAATAGGTGAGTCCAGCAGAGAATAGCGCCAACAGTAACAGCAGGCAGCACTGCCATTCAGAGCTGAAATATTTCAACTTTCTGCCGTCTCCATGATGGAGTTTACATCAGGATGTTACACAGCTCCTTCACACGAGGAGCAAACACGGCTGATCTGGACAATAACTGGACGTTTCTGACAGGTGTTATGACCAGTGTTGGGCAGTAACGTGTTATTAGTGGCAGTAACTAATACTCTAATGCGTTAGTTTTTAAATTCAGTAACTCAGTTACCGTTACCAAACGGTGCGTTACTCCGTTATTTTTGGCCAGGTTTTAACACGGCGCGCAGCATGCAGTATTCCTTCACAAACTGAAGTTTCCTTTCACTAAAACATTTTAGCTCTGAACAATAAAAGATAGTCAAGTCAGATAGAGGTATATGAAGCATCTTAATGAAACACGTCTCTCACCATCTCTGAAGTCACTGTCGACCTGCTGGCCTCACCACAGTGCTGTAACGTTACATTAAGCCGTAGTGCTTCTGTAGATCTTTAGTCCCAGTAACGTTATATCCAGTNACGGTCCCTTGGTTAAACTCCATCCTCTGTCTCTTAGGCGATGTAGCTACGAGCCAATACAGTTAGGGAATGTTTTGGGCTGCAGGGCTGAGTTTCCCAAAACATGATCCTTCTTTGTGGCTTAGAAAAACTACACTGCAAAAAAGAAAAGCACCTGGCGCCCTCTAGTGTCCCCACTCAGTCATCTACAGCCAGGACGCACTCAGAGTATAGATGACACTAGTGCGCGTGCATCAAGGTCATGGCGTGATGGCGAGCCAAGACCAGAGTCCTAGGTTGAGGTTTTTTTTTTGGGGGGGGGAACTAAAAAGTTACTCGTCTCAGTAACGCATTACTTTTTGGTTTAAGTAACTGAGTTACTGAGTTACTTTTTAATGAAGTAACTAGTAACAGTAACTATTTACTATTTTTCAGGAACTAGCACAACAGTGGTTATGACGGTGTTGGTCAGGCTGTCCGCTCTGTGTCACAGTTTGCTGCAACAGAAATGATTAAAAAGAATGAAAACTTTATTTCAGGAGGTAAAACTGATGTTGACAAAGTTTTCATTTGAGGAATAAATTTGCAGTTGGAAAAAAAGGTAATAAATAGCAATAACTTTTATCCTAATACTTAGCACACGGCAGTCATATCTTGTCGTGGCTCCTCTGGTGATTCCCACCCCTGTTGTTCAGATTTTAGGGATATGAAGCGTTTGAAGAAACTCCAGGAAGTGACATCACAATCAGCAAAAATACCAGCGTAGGCTCTGGCTGCCTGTTTCTGTTGCAGAGTTTAAAGGGTTAAAGACCAACATTTTGTCCATTCAGCTAAACTTTGAGATAACTTTGTTGGAAACGTGTTGTGATTGGTCAGCAGTGAAGCAGCTGCAGGAGAAGAAGAGCTGATTCAAAGAGATGAAGCTCAGTGATGAAACAATCATGATGGAAATGTGCTTTCTGTTTGTTTCATGTGTGAATGTGATGAAGGTTACAGGCTCCTCATCGCTCCACACACACCTCATGTGTTCAGCTCTCCATGCTTCATGTTCTTCATCATTTATTCACTCAGTCTGTTTCTGTTTTATCCACACAACAGCTCGTACGCCTCAGACGGACTCTCTGTCTCACACACTCACTCAGGTATTTTCATGTACAGATTAAAAATGCACATAAAAAACAGGTGGATGGAAACACACTTGCTGTTATTGATGTCAGAGAGGGAAAAATGCAAATTGTAAAACTGTACCGTGTGTAGCCGCCTCTCTTCTTCTCTTACTATGAACTCCCCCTCTCGTCTCTCTCCGGTCTGTTGTTGTGTGAAATGTAAAACAGACTGAGCTCTGCCTCCTGTGAGACGCTCTGCAGCATGGCTGCATCTCTTCAACACGCTTTGAGGTAGAAAAACAAATATGTGTGTGAGCAGAGACTCTGAGCTGCTGCTTCACACTGAACCGAAAGTCACTTTGTTTAAAAATCAGGAATTAGTCTGAGTGACGACGAGCGTCAGGACTGACAGCAGGACAGAAACTGGAAACCTGATCAGGGAAATAATAAACTGCAAATAACATGAGGACTCCTGGGAAACTGAGAGGGTTTGATAGTGAAGACAGAGTTTGACATTTTGAGGAGTACTTTAATTCACTGTCTGTCAGAGAGTCAGATGTCCAGTGTGTGTGTGCAGTAAATTATATGAAGCTGTAGCTAGCAGCTGGTTAGCTTAGCTTAGCACAAAGACTGAAAACAGGAGGAAACCAAAGGTGTTCAGGAGTAAACTGAACAAGACACAAAGTCTTTAGATGCTGCCGCAGCTCATTACGGCCGAGCACCAACTGGTACTAACACCCTAATGACGCTGCTCTGTTTATTGTTATTTCACCAATCGAAACGCATTGTTGAGGCGGCCGAAGGTACTGCAGCACTTACGAAACTTTGCATCACAACTGACAGTGTGTTTCATGTAGAGGCACAAAAAGTGTGGGGCACATGAAACATCCCAGGACCTTACGCCAGAATTCCACTGGATGCGTGTCCATTGCAGAACAGCAGCGCTGGTTATCCGCTGCGTGCTCCGCCGTCCGTCAACACCCACCGGCTGCGTTTGCTGTGCGGAGCAGTGCAGCTCCGCCGGACAGCGGGAGTCACGAGGACCCACGAGATCTCACGAATTCACGCATAATCGCGCGATATAACAAGATGTAGTTTCTATAAACAGAACCACAAAACCAGAGGAGTAGTAGGAAGACATCTGGGTGCACCTCCATGATTAACATCTCCTCGTCCATGGTGTCAACGGGGTGAAATGACGTCTGGAAACCTCTGACCTGTTGACTTCAGGCCTGCCTCCGCCCATTACGACATTTTCAAGGTGTAGTGCAGGGAAATATGATCCGCCGTGAACACTGTGTATTTTATTTTGAAAATAAACCGGATGTTTTATTTTGTTTCTGTGCATGACTTCCTGCCCCGCACTATCTGCTCTGTGCTGAATTGCTGCGTTGTGCTCCGGTGTCTGGCAAAAATAGAAGTCCTGCGTATCTGTTGCGGAGCGCTCCGGAGCGCCGCAGCTGTGATGGAGCCGGTGGAAACACACACATTGACTAGAACTGAAACGTGTCGGCTCCGCTGCTGTTCTGGAGCGCAAACGCAACCAACATACATCTGGTGGAGTTTGGGGGTAATAAGATCGTCCTGGAGTTACACCCCAAACGTAACAGGAAGTCAGCCATTTTGAATTTATGTTTCATTTTTCGGGCATTTGCAGGCATGTATTAACAAACTCCTTCAGCTGTGGGCAGTTCCATCTGAAGACACTGACGATGCTAAACTGCGAAGCTTTTGTGCTTCTTTATGAGGCGTCGACATTTCATGTTTCATGTTTGAAGCCATTTTCAGTTGTTTTGCTTAATATCTTTTGTTTAAAGCTGTTTCTTACCAGAAACAAATGAGAAAACTGTGTACAGTATTGTATGTGTTGCGAGGCTTGACTCTTTGACAGAATACAAATACATAACAGTTATGAATCTATGTGGGAGAAAAAGGGACACAATTAAATAAATGTTTATGCAGAGCCCGTGTCTGTGGTGTAATCATGGTAACTGTCCTCCTGATTTCAGAGGGGGATGATGAACCAAATGTCTGCAGTCGCATAGGCCTGTATGTTGAAATGGTGTCATACCAGCTCGCAGTGTGAAAGTCCACGTGCAAATTTTCCACATGACAGCTCAGCACACTGGGGCCAGAGCATTGATGTGCTCCGTTTTTGTCAATACACAAACTAATCTGACCCTATGTTTGATGCTAACGTTAGCTCGTCCTGTTCCAACCAACACACAACGTTAGCAAGTGCACATTAGCAACGTTACATCTTACACGCTGACCTGGAGGTATGACATCACTCTGAACAAAGAATTTCATTGGTCAAACATATATTTTAGGAATCCGCTGTAATCGAGGTCCGTTTGAATATTCTGTGCACACGTGACGCCAGGATGACTTTACTTTATTACTGTGCAGATAGTTTGGATGTAAAATCTGAGCTCAGTGTGAAACAGCCGTCACTGGAGTTCTCCTGGAGCTGCGTGATGTCACCACAGTTCAGTTTGTGGCGGCCATCTTATCAGAGACATGGGAGCCCAGAGGAACCTGCTGCTGGTCACAGTCGTCTTTATCTCCTGTGAAATAAATGATGTTCTTATTTTTCAGAGGACTCTATCTTATCTGTTTCCCCTGAACCTCCCTCAGGAGACCTGAGGAGCAAAGATCCATCTGAGGAAATCATTTCTGTCACCTGAGCCGAGTGTCAGTCAGTCGCTGTCCGACTCAGCGATGAAGAAGAGTCTTGTCTGTGTTTGTGAGCTGATCTGATGGAGCTGTTCACTGCTGTGTTCACTGCTGTGTTCACTGCTGTGTTCACTGCTGTGTTCACTGCTGTGTTCACACTCAGGTCTTATTTAGTGTTTTAAGTTTGGAGTCATAAGTTGTGTTGAACAGTGTGTGTGGACAGCCAATCAGCACACACACACACACACACACACACACACACACCCTCTGTATCGCACTGTATGCTGAGTACTTCTGTGTGTGTGTGTGTGTGTGTGTGTGTGTGTGTGTGTGTCTGTGTGTGTGTGTGTGCGGGGGGGATGGTGGGAGAGCAGCCGAGCATCTCGAGGGAGTTCAGCTCACACACACACACACACACATCGTATGAATGAACTGAGCTGTGAGCTTCATGTTAAAAGCAACATCTGCCCTTACAGTAGAGAGAACATTCAGACATGAGCCAGCACTCGGACACGACTCGTAACGTAACCGTGGGATTTACACTTTTGACTCCACAGAGATAAAGTCACTTTATTTAAAAAAAAAAAGGCCTCTAAATTCTCCAGATCCAAATCCAGTGGAGCACCTTGGGACATGCTGGTACATCATCTCACAACCCACAGGACTCAAAGGATCTGCTGTGAAGACCCTGTGCCAGACACCATTGGGCATCCCCAGACTTCCTGTGTCCACACCTTGACATGTCAGAGCTATGTCCAATCCGTAGAGGCCTCACCGTGGATGGGCGGTACCTCTGGGGTGTTGGCACGTCCCACAGATGCTCGGTCGGGTTGGTTTCCTGTTCGTGACGTCTCGGAGAAATGAGCCAAAATAATCCATCGTTTGTTTGGAAGTGTTCAGTAGCGACTGCTTCCCTTTGACTGACAGCTGTCAGCTGTAACGCCTTGCATCACTTCCTGTCAGCACGACATGTCAGAGTGCGTTAAACTCTCGAGTCGAAGAGCCAATCAGTGAACAGTCACATCAAAACACACGGACTGCAGAGACTTCCTGTTCCTGCTCTGGTTTGTTTCACACAGTTGTTCTCATTTGTCAGAGCCAGCTGCCTCTTCATCACCATCATCATCATCATCAGACACAGATACAGACAGACTGTGAGACAGTTGGTCAGTGACGGACCTGTGATGTGTCTCAGATCTGTCAGACTGTTGAACCCTCAGAGGACATCTGTCCCTGTCTCTGTCCCTGTCTCTGTCTCTGTCCCTGTCCCTGTCCCTGTCTCTGTCCCTGTCTCTGTCTCTGTCCCTGTCCCTGTCTCTGTCTCTGTCCCTGTCCCTGTCCCTGTCTCTGTCCCTGTCCCTGTCCCTGTCCCTGTCCCTGTCTCTGTCCCTGTCCCTGTCCCTGTCTCTGTCTCTGTCCCTGTCCCTGTCCCTGTCTCTGTCTCTGTCCCTGTCCCTGTCCCTGTCCCTGTCCCTGTATCTGTCTCTGTCTCTGTCCCTGTCCCTGTCCCTGTCCCTGCCTCTGTCCCTGTCCCTGCCTCTGTCCCTGTCCCTGTCCCTGTCCCTGTCCCTGTATCTGTCTCTGTCTCTGTCCCTGTCCCTGTCCCTGTCCCTGCCTCTGTCCCTGCCTCTGTCTCAGTCCCTGTCCCTGTCCCTGTCCCTGCCTCTGTGTGGACACTTCCTCCCTGTCTCTTCTGTCTCATATTTACCAGCTGTTCCACTGTGCTCGTGTCTTTGTCCATGAGATAATTCTCATTTGCATACATTTCATGCTTTGATATTTCTTCCTGTCTCGTATCTTTGACTCAGTGTTTTCTGCGGCTCGTATTCTGCAGCGTGCGTACATGTTGTTTGTTTATGCTTATTAAGCAGCAGTGTTTGTGTTTATGATCCGACACTCTGAGTCCAGGACAGATTGTGTGAGCTGAGACTCAGAGAGATGAAATGAGTCTGTCCTCTCAGATAAACAGCAGCATTAGTCCTTTGTTCTCTGGACACCTTGTTTTCCTCACAGTGCTAATATGAATAATTAGTGTCCTCTCTGAGCGGCGCAGAGCAGGGAGATAACCTGAGGAGAACTTCCTCCGCCAAACTATCAGCAAACACTTTGTTTACCACAGAGGTGAGTTGCTTTAGCCTCTTAAAGGAGTGTGTACGGAGGCCCAGAGAGGTCAACACACCAACACTGAAGACAAACTTCAGTGTTGGTGAAGTAAAGTGAGACATCAAAATGAGTAGATTATCTACTCATTTTGATGTCTCACTTTACTTGAGGGTACACAAAAAGGGTAGGTATTGATATGATTAAGTAATAGTTCCTCATTCGTTCCTCATTAGTTCCTCATTAGTTCCTTAGTAACTACTCATTCGTTCCACATTAGTTCCTCATTAGTTCCTTAGTAACTACTCATTTGTTCCTCATTCGTTCCTCAGTAACTACTTTAATTTTGTGTACCTTATTGTAGTGTTACCAATAATTATAATAATACATTTTATTTATAGAGTGATTTTCATGGTACTCAAAGACACTTCATATTTGCTAGAAACAATCAAAAAATACAACACAGTAAAATTCACACAGCACTGAAAGATGTTTTGAAAAGCTGAGTTTTGATTGGTGGTTTGGATCAGGTAAGGGCAGTGCAGTCTGAGGGAGGGGGCAGCTTTAGAGACGGCTCTGTCTCCACAGGTCTGGTGTTTGGTCCTGGGTGGG
This sequence comes from Epinephelus moara, assembly GCF_006386435.1. Classification (NCBI taxonomy): domain Eukaryota; kingdom Metazoa; phylum Chordata; class Actinopteri; order Perciformes; family Serranidae; genus Epinephelus; species Epinephelus moara. The sequence continues at coordinate 905,964 of NC_065508.1, read as the reverse complement.
GGGGTCAGGAGGGTGGCGTCAGAGGGGTGAACAAAAACCATGTTAGCTTCTGCAGGGTTAGCAAATTAGCTTGCTAAGTGTGTTGGCAATTTTCTAAATGTAAAAACATATTGTCTCTGTTTATAACGTATAACCATATTGTAGATGAGTAACATTACTCAGATTCACAGTTCATTAAAAATAGATAAACAAACAAACTCACCCAACAACAAACTCAGGAAACTGAAGTGAAGAAAACAGAAAAATCCACCGCAAAAGTTCAAATGTTTTCAACGTATTCGCGGCAAATTCTGGACCCAAATATGACAGAAGGAGATTCACAGGCACGTCTGTTATTCAAGTTGACTCGTCTCCGTACAGACATAAGTGGAGACAATCTCTGTACTTTTGTGCCAGCGCTGTGATAGTCTGGCCATCTGTCCACGGTGTGCTCCGCCTCTTGTCAGCTGGGATGCGCTCCAGAGACAAGGAGCCAGTGGCGACACATCCTCACTGCGACCTCGCCACATATGACGTCCAAGGTACCCTGGGTGTGTTGGTTGTTGACGTTCTGGGACGCCGTGTCAACTTCAGCCTGTTACATGCATTGTCTGTTTTCAAAATACACTTCTGTTTTCACAGGAAATGTACAGTTTGCATACAGTCTCTTTCAAAGTAAAAGCACTACGTCAGTACAACACCACCAATTGATGTTTTTTTCCTTCAACAACACACACGTGGTTACGTTTAGGAAAAGAGAACAGGGTTTGGCTTTACAATCTAACGGGATGTGGCTGAAAGTCAGTGTTTGTTGGACCCATCCACCCCTCTCCACCTGCCTCGCTCAGACATTTGCTGCCTTAACTTTCATCCTTGTCTGCCGGGCGCTGTTAACTATAACGGCAACTGGCTTCGTATAATGCTGATGTGAAAGGACGCCTTTTTTTCGTTGATTTCTGATGCTGCAAGTCACTGCCCAAGCGCCGGATTTTGACAACTTCAGAATGAGACCTGGCTCCCAGTGGAGACTCCAGGAAGTATACTGTTCCCACCCAAGAAATGGTCCGGCATGTAACTATTTGTAAATAGCAAATATTGTGTTTCTGATTTTGTACGGATTAAACAATTTAAGTAATCAGTGACCTTCAGAGGAGCTGGTAGGTCAGTAGCTAGCTGTTTCCCCCTGTTTCAAGTCTTTATGCTATGCTAAGCTAACGTGCCAGGCCTGGAAGACATAACAGTTGTATCAGTCCCAATGAGATCCCACAAACACGTTTCTTAAAACGATCCCTTTAATGAGCTGAGCTGGACAGAGGTCACGACCTTTGGAGTCACTGTGGACCAGCAGAGGAGAGAGCGAGACGTCTGGATGACCCTGAACGTGTCGCTGCAGCAATAATCACATCCTGTCGTGGAGGAACCCGAATGCAGTCGAGCACTCTGGCAACACAACACGCTGCAGCATTCATGCCAGCAAATCAGGCTGAAGCGAACAGAGGAGGACTGAATAGAAGAGGGGCAGCGAGGTAGAGCCGACATCTCCGTCTAATAGAGCGTGTAACAAGGTTCTGAATGCAGCTGTGACCTGAGTGTGACCTCACGTTAACACAGATTCAGGCTCTGCTGATGACTTCATGAACTCACACCCTGCTGCACATTAAAACATCCAGGACGGGACGTTTCATAGCGGCCAATTGGTTCTTTTTTCCTCCAGTCTGAGGAGATGGGGTCTGTTCTGAGCGGCGGGAAAATCCAGCCGCCGTCAGCAGAGACGAAGGAAACGGAGGAAAAAAGTCCTGAGAGCACAGAAAATGAAAGTTTCTGGGTTTTTTTTTTGTTTTTTTGTCGAGGTAATTTTTGGGGCTGTTAACTCGCTCGGTCACGCTGTTCACCTGAAGGATTGGAGAATTAAACGAGGTTGTCTAGACGTGGAATCGACTGAAAGGAGTCCTCGCTGCTGCAGACGCTCACGGCTCGCTCTGGTTTAAATGTGACACGTCTGTATTTCTGTCAGTTGGACAACGCTGTTCTGTCTCATCAGGTTGTCCGGGTGTTGTTTATTAGAGAAGTGCAGAGGACCAGTATGTGACAAAGAAATGTAATATTTATTCTTCTTATGCCACTGGACTGCTTCTGCATTTTACATGACACATACTCACCTCTGACACATGAGGGTGTGCAGGTTGTTTACTGCGTCATCACCTCTGTCAGTGACTCGTCCTACAGTTTCACTGAAGCTCAGCAGTTTGTCTGGATTTTGAGACATCCAGAAAAATGCTAAAAACACAGAAGCGTCTCTGACTTATGTTTAATTAGATATTGACCTTGGGTTCGTCCTTCACCTTCTCAAAATGATCCCACACTTTGGATTTCCTGCCCAACATGTTATTAACTAGCCTGTGGAATAACCGCAGGTACCAGCCCTTGAAATTAACACATAGGTTTGGATTTATTTTGATAAGGTGCAGCTCCTCATAGAGTTTCACGTTCTTGAAATCTTGCCAACTGATGACCTTTGTGGTCGACGAACCTTCGGTCGACGATCAGGGGTCAGCCTTAGTAAACATCAGCACGTCAGTGATGTCATCGTTCTGACTTTAAGCCTGTAAATAAAGGAAGAGAAACCCAACAGAAACAGACGGAGGCTCATAATGAAGAAATCGTGTCAGTCAGCACAGAGCTGTGAACCTCGTCTGGATCTTCAACACTTTAGTTTGCACTTTAAATGTGAACTGTACCCTCTGAGCAGCAGCTGCATGAGAGCCAGCTAACTAACATTTTAACTTACCGCCATCCCAGAGGTGCAGATGAAGATGGGAGGAGGAGGAGGAGGAGGAGGGGGAGGAGGAGGAGGGAGACGGAGGGGAAATGAAATGGTGTTTCTCTTGTGTTAGGCTGCCAGGACTTCCCTTATCAGGAGCGTACAGATTGAGACGACAGAAGCACAGGACAGCTCTGCCCCGCTCCCCATAGTTTGTGTTATTTATTGTTTATTGGTGTAGAAAATAAAAAATAAAGAATGCATCAAGTTGCAAACATTTGGGCAGGAAGCCCGGTGGAAAGAGAAGAGAGAGCTGGTGACATTTTGCCCTTGAGGACTCACTTGTAGTTTCACGCTCAGTTGAACGCCTCAAATGTGGAATGAGGATAAAGTGCAGCTGCATGTTTTGCCTGGAAAGACGCTTATCAGCAACAACACGATGTGGCAAATAATGACAAAGGGGAGGAAGAGCCGCTGTTCAGATACGAGGAGAAAAAGGGATTATCTTTAATTAATAATCTTGAGATGTACTTTGGTGTCGGACAAAACAGAAGATCAGATGTCTCAGTCAGGAGAGAGGAAACAAACTGCAGGGTTTGTTCCTTTAATTATTTTATTCTAAGTCCAGTGAGGAAGACTTTAGGGCAGAAATGAAAACATAGGAAACATATTTTAATTGTTTGATTTCAGCAGCTGTGCGACAACATTTAAAGGCCAGATCCTGTGAGGTTGTTTAGCTGCTTCCTGTAGAGGTCAGAGGTCAGCATCAGCCTGGAGATGGTGATGTTTCCTGCTCAGGGACACTTACACCTTCAGATCACATCCAGCAGGGCTGCAGGATGATATCAGCACGTTATCATATCAGCCTTAAAATGAACGAACAGAATCAGCCAACATGCTTTTTCGTAATTTACACAATGAAGGAATATTAACACTGTCACCTCAACGCAAGAGGGTTCCTGTTTGAACCTGAGGTTGGGGGGGGGGGCCTTCTGTGTGGAGTTTACATGTTCTCCCTGTGTCAGCGTGGGTTTTCTGAAAGTGACTGAAAGTGAAATTATAAGCAACTTGGCATTGGTTAGAAATAGGAGCAGCTTCAGTAGTGTGGAATAAACTGTGGCATCATTCATGACTAATCTTGAAACTGTGCTGATTGTATAGATCTTCTGTGTGTGAAGCATCCATGTTTTCACTGACATGGATGGAGACTGTCAGAGACACTGGACTGGTGGGCGGAGTCATACAACCACAGGGTGGACTGGTGGGCGGAGTCATACAACCACAGGGTGGACAGCTCCTCTTTAGTTCAGAAAGCTACTAAACCATTAGCTGACGTTCTTCTTCTGCTGCTGAATAACAGCAGCTGGCTCTGCTTGTAGTCACATGGTCTGAGTGGATTGTGGATAAAATCTCTGTGGACGAGTGAAATGTAAATGTAGACATGAAGACAGCAGAGACGAGACACAGTCTGAGAGGACAGATGGGATTTGAACCTGTAACTGTTGGCGAGGGGGAAGCCTGTGTGTGTCTGTGTGTGTGTGTGTGTGTGTCTGTGTGTCTGTGTGTGTCAGAGCTGCTTCCTCAGCAGGAGATTATTGCGCTGATGCCTCGGAGGCAGCAGTTGCCTAAATGACTTTAGACTCAATGAGTGTGTGTGTGTGTGTGTGTGTGTGTTCTTGTGTACTGTATGTGTTTGTGTGGGAACCAGCATGTGGACGTGTGTGTTAGTTTTTATGTGTGTGTGTGTGTGTGTGTGTGTGAGTGTGTGAGAGTGGTGTATCACCCTGAGGAAGGCAGCCATTTAATCTATTATTCAGCATCACTGCTAAACACATTAATTAGAGCCTGAGGTTGAGGCTGGTGCACGCTGCCATTCAGCTCATGTGCACATGGAAACCTCGTATCTCCTCCTTTATTTGAGCTGAGGGTCCAGTTGTCGACACCGCAGACCTGTAAACCAGGAAATAGAGTGCCCAGCTGGTCAGAGATCAGCGGGATGGCTCACCACCTGTGGGCGGAGCTCTCGGCTGTTGTCGGCACGCCATTCAGAATGGGCTCTAAACATGGAGGGTTTAACATAGAACAGTGAAGTGAAATTGACTTCATGTGTCAGAGGACTGTGGATTGTCTCAGTTTGTAGTCAGAGCAGCTGATCACTGACCCGACGCACCAGATGGTTTGTTGCACAGAATTTTCCGAGAAACGGCCTCTGATAACAGATACCATCACACACGGTGAAATTCCAGGAAGGCGTGAAAAATTAGATACCATCAAAACCTCGTACTCACCTCACTGAACTCTCTGTAATACCTGATCTTTTTTTCTATCCAGTGGTGTTCCAGAGTGCCCGACAAATGACAGCATATTGGTGCGAAGGTTATAATACTTTGGAGGAAAATGTTCATGTTGTTTGTGTCTGCAAACTAGCAATACTTAACATGTGTATGGTCCATATGTATCATGTCAACATTTCTAAAGTGACGTAATTTATCAGCTGACTTTATCATCAGGAGGAGGAGGGGCTCAATCATAGATATCATATACAGTAGATACCTTGTTGACGGCTTCGGCCCGTTTCAGCAATGCGTCAATGTCACTGCCATCTTGGGGAGGTCACTGCCGGCTGGCTAGTACTGTTGTGTATGGAGATAAGTCTTCAGCAGACTTGGCGTGCTCACTCAAAAGTCTCAAAGTGTAATTGGGTGCCGGTCCAAAAAATTACAGCAAAGCAGAAAAACCCGACAGTACTCACTAATAAGTATAATACTTTTTAATATAGTGGATTGAACAGCTAGCCTGAGTGTCAGATTGAAGCTCCCAGAACCTTCAGTCTGACATGGCTTCCATTGAAGGCGATTTACAAGGGGGAGGGAATTTGATTTTTTCCCTAACCAATCAGTAGAGATCAACGACTCACCCAGAATCTGACGTCATTAGTATCCATGCCTCGGGGGTGCCGAAAACAAGCGAGCATTGCCCGTTTAAAATGTCTCCGTCGTCGTGCACGCCCAGCTGCATCGCCGTTAAATCCAGTTTAGCAGCTTCCTTAATTTGGTCCTCCATTAACGCGAGTAGTGGCGAAATACCTCGATAGCATCGTTAATGTGGTCTGTAGGATCTGTAGCGGTCGCCATTGTTGCTATCCTCACCAGTTACCCACCGGCGTACAGCTTGACATCAGCGTGGCGCTGATTGGCTAATCGCTAGACCCCCGGCGTTCATTGGTCCGTCCATCGTTTGGACGAGATAAATCGCAAATTCATTGAAGTATGCCAGACCAGAGATGCAAGCCTACTCAGTTGAGTGGGCGGGATCTATGGTCTGGAACCAGGCTATTGAACAGCAGCAGTCGAACGGATGCGTCTCAGCTCATAGCCATTTAGAATGAAAATACAGACAGTACTTACTGACCCTCATGCTGACAAGAAGTCCAGTGTAGTTTACAAGCTACACTTGAAGTGCATGGAACCCACATTTTGAAAATGTAATAAAACTTCGCTAATGCATTTCAAAAACATCAGAACGGCTCGTCCGTCGTAATCCAAGTGCCCTGAAGCCACGGCATGCAACACTGACTTGAAAAGACGTAATTTACTCCACTTTTATAGCATCATTTCTCACCGTGGTCAGTTAGCCTGCCCTGCAGGAGTGATGTGTTTACATGGCAACTCGCGACTCGAGAACTAGCACCACCACTAGCCATCAGCTAGTCTCGCGCGAGTTGCCATGTAAACACATCACTCCTAGCTGTTATCCTCTGATACCCCGTACGAGTTTTGTGGATTAAAAAACTACACTGGACTTCCTGTCAGCATGAGGGTCAGTAAGTACTGTCTGTATTTTCATTCTAAATGGCTATGAGCTGAGACGCGTCCGTTCGACTGTTGCTGTTCAATCCACTATATTAAAAAGTATTATACTTATTAGTGAGTGGTGTCGGGTTTTTCTGCTTTGCTGTAAGTTTTTGGACCAGCACCCAATTACACTTTGAGACTTTTGAGTGAGCACGCCAAGTTTGCTGAAGACTTATCTCCATACACAACAGTACTAGCCAGCTGGCCGTGACCTCCCCAAGATGGCGGTGATGTTGACGCACGGTAGCCACAGGAGTGAGTCATCTATGATTCATCATCCTCATCATCCACCTCATCCACCTCATCATCCACCTCATCTACCTCATCCACCTCATCTACCTCATCCTCATCATCCTCATCATCCACCTCATCATCCACCTCATCATCCTCATCATCCACCTCATCATCCACCTCATCATCCACCTCATCATCTACCTCATCCACCTCATCATCCTCATCATCTACCTCATCATCCTCATCATCCACCTCATCTTCCTCATCATCTACCTCATCATCCACCTCATCATCCTCATCATCCACCTCATCATCCTCATCATCCACCTCATCATCCTCATCATCCAATTTCAATTCAATTTTATTTATAAAGCTCAATATCACAAATCACAATTTGCCTCACAGGGCTTTACAGCATACGACATCCCTCTGTCCTTATGACCCTCACAGCTGATCAGGAAAAACTCCCCAAAAAA
>NC_065508.1:888777-898266 GCF_006386435.1 Epinephelus moara | reverse complement strand
AATATGTTGAAAGTATGTATTAATATCTGGCAGTATACATGTGTGACAATAGTCATATGTGTATAATAACAGTAGAAGTATGACTAATGACTAATGATGGCAGCAGCAGCAGGAGGCATCTGGCAGGACCACGGCAGCAGCACAACCACACACGTCACGCTGTCCACCTCATCATCCTCATCATCCATCTCATCCTCCTCATCATCTACCTCATCGTCCACCTCATCATCCTCATCATCCACCTCATCATCCTCATCATCCATCTCATCCTCCTCATCATCCACCTCATCATCCTCATCATCCACCTCATCATCCTCATCATCCACCTCCACCCACTGACAGACAGCCTGGGCAGGTGGATGCTCTCCACAGGTCCTGTTAATGAACTGTTCCTTTAAGGCTCTGTAGATTATAACCTTCACCAGTGAAGATGTTTGGAGCAGGTACCAAACTGTTTCTGGACAGATTTCTTGTCTTTCACATACGTCACTAGGGATGGGAATCGAGAACCGGTTCCTGTTAAGAACCGGTTCCAACTGGTTCAATTCATCGATATCATTAGTCTTTATGCTTAACGATTCCCTTATTGATTCTTTTCATTATGCCGAATCTTCGCTCGTCAGTCAGCAGCACGTTCAACAACAAAGAAGACGTAATGGCGGAGAGACAGAAGCGGTCAAAGCCGTGGCCAGTGCTTTTTTTCCAAATCTTTCTCATCGTCTTTCTAAACTAGACCATGGCTTTAAGGTTCATAATAAAACGTTATGAAAGCAGATGTCTTGGGTTACAAACAATAGGAGGTGATATCATTAATTCACAGGAGGAATCGATAAAGAATCGGATCGATAAGCAGAATCGATAATGGCATTGATATCAATAAAATCCTATCAATTCCCATCCCTATGCGTCACAGTGTTTAATGAGGATTTAGTGAGGTGTCACTGCCGTGATGATGGCTTGTTTGCCTCCACCTACGCCCCGGTGTCCTGACAGAGAGCTGAGAGTGTCCTCTGGACGCCCGGGAAGAAAACTCTGAGAACATGAATCAACGTTTCACTTCGCCGCTGTGTTGTCTGCAGTCTGTGACCTTCTGACATTCCTGTTTGTGGCTACTTGTAATGTCAGCGATCACAGACTTCCAGCTGAATCCTCGGCGGCGCTCAGCGTCGAGCCGCTCCAGATTAACAAAAAATAAAATTAATAACAAACGGCAATCTGAGGAAAAGTGTCGGCTAAGTGACGTGAACACTGAACGACGGAGTGAAACAGTGACCTGATTGTCGGATGTGTGTCTGCGGGCAGTTTGGTCTCGTGTCTTCGGCAGAGGGAGCGTAAACAGTGGAGCCGTGGGTCAGAGGAAGTGAAGGATGATGGCGGCGAGGGCCTCTGGTTGAAAGACGTCCTCACAGTTACCCGCCAATCAGCCTTCAGCTGAACGATCCTCTGGTTCCCTGTGATTATTGTGTACAGCAGAGAGAGGCAGATCTGCAGCGTGAGTATAGACGGACGGATGTGTCAGGAGGATGAGCAGCTCTGTGGGGAGACGGCGAGGTCTCAGCTGTGGGGCCTGTGGCGCTTGTCGTCGTCGTCTCTGGGCTGTGTTTAAATAAAGCTCTGTCTAAAAGCCTCAGGTGGCGAGGAGCGAGATGTCTGACTGGAGGACCCTCAGTGAGGATGAGGCGAGGTCAGCTCAGTCTCTGCGATGTTACCACGAGTGTCCTTGTTGCCTTTTTCAACATTTGTATTCATTGATATTAAAGGGTGGAGGTGAGGGGGTGGGGGGGGAGGCAGATTATTTAGCATATTACAGTGGCCAACGAGGGCAAAAACACCACAAAGGCCCAAAATTTGCTGAGTGGAGCAGCTCTATTTTCGGCCACAGAGACACCAGACGACAGAATGTGTTTGGAGTAAAGAGGCGATTTAACAGGAACGTGTTGTTTGACAGATTTACGTAGCTCCCCCTGGAGGCCTGGAGGACTTCCACTGTGTCGACTGGATCGCAGCATTTTTCTGTTACTTTTGTTTTTTATTTGTTTGTGTGTTATTAATTTCTTGGCATTTTTTTACTACATATTTTTATCTGTGAAACAGTTTTGCAGGTTTTTTAATTGCGGCACATTTTTAATTTATGGCAGTTTTTATTTTTATTTGCGGCACTTTTTTTGGGGCGGGGGGGGCGGGTTGCGACACACTTTCAAATCATGACATGTTTTTGAAAAACAGACTTGACCTTTATTAAATGTGCATGTTTTTTTTATTTCCAGCACTTTCCTGTGGTACATTTTCATTTGCAGCCTGTTTTCTTTTAATCTGTGACACGTTATTTTTAAAAATAAAACAAATACAAAATATAATGTGAACATTAACAGTGAGGAAAATAATCAGCATCAGGAACAGAGCATAAACATCAGCTGTAAATAAAATATCACAAAGACACAGAAACAAGCAGCAGCAGGACTTTGAAAGTGATGTCTGTAAGTTTTCTGCAGCGGTGCTCTAACGAGACGAGCGAACACTGAGGTCATCGATCACTGCAGGACGGCAGCGTTCATGTATTCACGCCTATAGCATGAATTAGAAATCACTGTGTCCACATCTGGACCCCCGTCACGAGGACACTGTTGATCTGGACACAAATAACTCCACAGAGGGCTCTCAGCATCTGTCGACTCTCCGCTGCCCGACCCTCTCTGATGGAGGAGCGCTCTGTCGTCGTCGCAGCGCTAATGCTAAGAGACAGATACCTCGTTAGCATGATAGCATTCGCCTTGGGACAAACATCTATTGTTAGCATGATAGCATGGCCCCAGAGGGAAGAGTTATTTCAGTGGTGGCCTGCTCAGAGGGAGAGGGCTGGTTGTTAGCATGTTAGCGCTGCACCAAGGACACACACACACACACACACACACACACACACACACACACACACACACACACAGTACATGTCTGTCTGCACATTATGATCTAATAGAGATTTACTGATGTCTGATTTGTTGAGTTAACATCAGACAGACGGGGTTTGAACGGTTCGACTGTGACATCAGCTGTTTGATGGATGAAGCTTCGTGTTTGTGTTTATGTGACCTTTGACCCTTTAACTTCTGACTTCAGAGCAATAGTCTCGACACAGTGTGAGATATGTCATTCTTCTCCGTCTCATCAGCAAGTCCAGATTTTTTTGGTCATTTAGTTTTGACCCAACTGTAAATATGAGAAGAACAGTAACAACGTGTCGTTAGCTTCCAACTTCCTGTCTGATCAGTAGTCACAGTTTTAAAGCGACAGTTCACCCCCAAATCAAAAACACATGTTCTTCCTCTTCCCTGTAGAGCTGTTCATCAGTCAGATAGTTTTGGTGTGAGTTGCAGAGTGTTGGAGATATCAGCCGTACAGATGTCTGATGTCTCTGATATAATGGAACTAGATCCATGATGCTCCTCTGGGCCAACACACTTCCTTATAGAGACATGGAGGTCAGTTTAGAATGACTCTGATTCACCAACATAGGCACGATGGCGAGAACAAAATTGTTCGGTGTGCACGTCATGAATCCGGTGAGTTTACATGTGCCCTTATTTTATCAACACATCCTCACTGTGACCTCGTCACATGTCCACGTTTGGTCATGGATGCCTGTGGATATTCTCATTTATCCAGGTCATAGTTATCTCAAGGCAATTGAATCGAACACAACTGGACTTGGTTTTGTCTTAGAAGACGTTTCACCTCTTATCCAAGAGGCTTCATCAGTTCATGCTTGTCTGACTAGGCTGGAACTAGTCTGACAAACTGGTGTGGAAAAACCCAGGTATTTAACCTCTGGGGAGGTCTTCACAAGGCCAATGATGTCACTGGTTCGTTAGTGCTACAATGGTGTGTCAACGACGGTCGTTGAAACTCCTGCTGCAACGGTGAAGCCTCTTGGTTAAGAGGTGAAACGTCTTCTAAGACAAAACTAAGTCCAGTTGCGTTCGATTCAGTTGCCTTGAGGTTTGGTCATGGACTTTCCACGTCCACTTATGACATCCAAGGTACCCTGGGTGTGTTGGCTGTTGACGCTCTGGGACGCCGTGTCAACTTCAGCCTGTTACATGCACTAGCAAACATTATTAAAGTGTCTGAAAAATATTTTATATTAGTAAAACTTCAAAATTCAGTCAGTCCCAGCTGCTGTGTGTAAAACAATCTGGATTATTGGCACTGTTTCCGCTGTGTGGCATCCCCCACCCTTAACTTTAATTGTTGTCCCCCCGACACCACCGGTTGCCGTGGAACAATAACGTGACGTGAAACGACGGCTCTTTTTGTCAGTGTCTGACGGCGGACGTCACCGACCAAGCCCCGGTATTGGATGACTTCAGAGTGTAAAGGTAAAGGTAAAGTTCCACTGATTGTCACACACCTGAGTGTGTGAAATTTGTTCTCCGCATTTGACCCATCCCCTGAGGGAGCGGTGAGCAGCAGCGGTGAGCAGCAGCGGTGCTGCGCTCGGGAATCACGTGGTGATCTAACCCCCCAATTCCAACCCCTGATGCTGAGTGCCAAGCAGGGAGGCAATGGGTCCCATTTTTATAGTCTTTGGTATGACCCGGCCGGGGATCGAACCCACGACCTCCCAGTCTCAGGGCGGACACTCTACCACTAGGCCACTGAGACCGGGTTGGTCCGGCATGTCATGATAATTACATTTTCAGCTCCTTGTACGATATGTGGCCGTGACCTCGACCATTTTACCAATTCCATATTTCCATTGTGTTTGTTTACCAACATTTTAACCAACATGACGGCAGAATAACCAGCAGGGTTTTCTCCCTCTCTCTGCTCCACCTGTTTGCTTGAGTACAAAGGAAACTAAGACAACACTTCAGAGCTGACACAGTGTCGCTCACCTGTAGCCTGCAGCTGCACTTCTGGAGTGGACGGGTCACAGTCCTGATGGTTGTTAGCTCGCCAGCTCCTGGCAACAAGCCAAAAATCTGTTGTTTATAATTTTACCTCCAACAACTTCTCCCTCCGCTCCGTAAATCCACCAGCAAACTGTTCTTTTATCATCAGGTTGTTCTGTTAATGTGCTAACTGGCTAACGACGTCAAGTTGGTCTTCTGGTTTCTCTTTTTGAAGGACGAATACACACAGGAGGAGAGATATTTCCTTTCACGCAGGCGCAGAACGTGCGTGCTGGTCGTCGGCTGTCATCTTTGCGGTGTGATCAGGTGCAACTTTTTGGCTGAGACACACGAGTCAGCTTTCATCACTGCTGCTGCTGTGATGATGTTCAGATGTTTGTATAGTTAAGAGGACATTAAACAGGAGTGTGTTTTGTTTGACTGACAGGTGTCTCAGCCCGTCGTCCTGAGCCCTGCTGGAAGCTTCAGCACTTTTTGTCCCGGTGAGGATTTCCCGGGTGATGACACAGATACCGCAGACATGTTTTCATACACTCTAAATCGGATTGTGCCACAAAATAAGACGGTGATTCACAGAATGATGCTTCAGCTGAGAGAATTATTTTGTCTTAAGACTTAATCCCTGACTGTGAAGGAGCCCTGCATGAAGAGTAATTTGATTAAAGCCGTGGTGTGTGCGGGGATTTACCGCGTGGAGGCCCAGAAAACTGCACTTTATCAGCGACACGGCAGCAGATAAGTCAGCCGCTGAAATTCTGTCAGTCTGCCATGAAGATAACGACAAGTGGAGATTTTTCTGCTCTGTATTACGTGCAGATTTAAAAAAAAAAAAAATACAGAAGTCAGTGAAACAATAAACGTGATGACAAATGAGTGGGCAGGAAGTGTGTGTTGGTGTAAAGGTTTAAATGAAGAAGAGTTGACTCAAAATACAAAATAAGATCAACCTGAAATCGAAGGAGACATCGCTGATCAGAGTAAACACGATAACTGTTCTGTTCTGGAACATTAAATAACAAATTTATTCAAAATGTATTTTCACTTAAAGGGATAGTGCACTAAAAAATGAACATGGACATGGTGGCCAGGTGGGTCAACGACTCACATTGAGACCTTAACGACTCTGCAAGGGTTCCCACCCACACAGGGTTTATAGCCTGCAACTTTGTACCAGTCATTTAGAACTGAAGAAGCTTCTTGGATGAGAGACGAAACGTCTTCAAGAAACACAAGCAAGTCCAGTTGCCTACGATGTTAGCACTTACGACCACAGACAAGAACATCAACAATAAAACGGTCTGCTTTTGACTTGCTTTGAGTTTTTGTACTCTGACACTGTTTTTTATTTTGACAACAAAGAACAGATTTGAACGTATCCTCATACAGCGGTTAGATATCCTACAAATTAGCACTTTACGAATGACGCTATGTGCTTAACGTAAAGTTACTGTGGTGAGATCAAAGAAGAGAAACATGGAGGTGACGCACCTTAAAATGACTCAAAGTTCACATGGTTTCAGAAGCTGGTCTCTGAGGGGAAAGTCCTGTGTTTGTTTGATGTATCCACCACCCTGTCTTACCTCCTAACGTCTCCTGAATACGAGGGATATGTACAAATTTTTGTGCGTTACTTTTTGCAGGAAAACATAGGAACAGCCCGAAGACTTAATGTTTTATTGTTTTAAATTACAAATGAGGCACAGATCGTCCAAAGAGACCCAGAACGTTTTTGCTACTTGTGTGTTTTACTCTCTCTTAACTGGTGTGAGCCGCTTCAAAGACACATTTTAAGAGTTGAAACCTTTGCAATCAGCGGTTACATTTCTGTTCCTCTTCTTTCCCTTCAATAAACTCAGAGATTAAAAGAGTTTGACTCCAACATTAAACGTGTTATTGACATTTGAAAAGGAGACGAGTGAAATAAGAGTCTCATGACAGGCAGAACACCGTGTGAACTTGGATGTTGAATTTCTTCTCAGTGACCCTCGATCATAATCGAACCACAGCAGCTCAGCTGCTCTGTAAATAATGAGTCAGTGCATTTTTCTTTGGGCTCTCAGCGTTCAGACTGAAGAGGTTTAACCTGTGATGTGACGGTCCAGTCTGCTCAGCTGATGTGCTAACAGTGCTAACAGTGCACCAACCTTCTGTTTCTGTTGTGAAGTTTAAAGAGGAGCTGTGCTGAAGTTTATTCCAGCTTGTTATCGACACTGTTTTAATCTGCTCACATGTTGATGTTGAGCCTCCAGTTTCTTTGACCATTGACTGCTGATTTCTCCTGGTCTCATTCAGCTGCTGCTCAGAGGATCTTTGTGTCTGTCTTAGTTGAACCATCGTACAGAGATGTGCTCTCCACGCACAAACAAACCTTCATACAAAATCACATCTATTAGTAAAAAGTGTTTTCAGACATGCAGGAGTCTCACACGTCTGACCGGACCGCATCACAGCCCTGTGACAGCAGATTACAAACTTTACAACACAGAAAATGAACTATATTTTTCTCGGGGTTTGTTTGGGTGACCTGGATTTGAAGGCGGAAAAAAGGAAGTGGAGCTTAAAAACGGGACGGACAACAAGACAAATGAAGTTATTGGAAAGAGAGAGATGTGAGAGAAGAGGACAGAAGGTGAAGGAGAGGGCGGAGGATGGAGGGATGTGTACTGACAGACAGAGAGGGACAGAGGGATGATGATGAGGATGAAGAGATGTAGAGGAGCTGTGTCACTGTAGGCCCTGCTGAGAAACACACACACACACACACACACACACACACACACACACACACACACGCACACACACAAACTTTAAAGGCAGCACTTTTGTTTTTGCTCCTGTTTTCACAGTTTAAAGTCTGAAATCATCTGCACCACAGTCTTGACCTTCATCATCGTTACTGACTTGCGTAAGGCCGTAAAGACGTGAACATTCAGTCCACAGACAGCAGCTCTGATGGACGTTCCTGCAGTCAGCATGTTAATGACACGCTCCATCTGTGTTGCTGCGCTGTGATCAGACATGACATTTCAGAGTGACCTTTCCACCCCGAGACACACCTGTGTCACCTGTGAAAACACCTCAAGTTTTTTCCTCAGCTATGACACTATGGCTTAATTTCTCCTTAACTGAGGGACTTACACAGTTGCACAGAAACCCTGAAACAAAATAATCTTAGCTTCAGCTGTTTTGTGCAGCCGCCTCAGATCTTTAAGTTAAACCTGTGAAAAATTGGAGCAAAATCAAAAGTGATGTGTTTCAGTTTTTGTTCAGTATAAATATAGAATTCAGAATATTTCAATATAATCTGTGGATTACATGACCCACATTAAAGTTGGAATACTTTGAATCATAGTGGAATATTAGTATGTAAACAGTGTTATTCAGAAGGAATCTGTTCACAGGTCGACACACAGGTACGACATATTGAAAATGACAGACATGAAGAAGAAGCGTGTTTCAGCTGCTCTTTAATCGTCAGAGTGAATCAGATGTTGTTGATGCTTCCTGGTGTCTGCCTCCAGTCCTGTGTTTTAATTTGGATCATGGATCATAATCTCTTCTTTATTGTCTTTCTGTTGGACGCTTCGCTCATCGTTTCACAACCAGCTGAACTGGAGAACATTAAGATTCTCTATGAGAAGCAGAAAACCTCCTCAGAGGGTTTTATCTTCCAAAACAGAACAAATTAAAGTAGAAGGGCCTCACAGAGCGCTGACCTGCAGACTGTTTCTGTTTCAGTGCAACTTTATTAATGTGACACTTAAACATGACCCAAAAATAAAAAGAGAACAGCTTCTGTCACCGTGCCACCTTCCAACAACTGGAAATCAAAGAATAATGGTCATGGTCATGGCGCCGAGTAAACCGCCATAATCTCAAAACCTATATCAGTTCAGTTTCTGTCATTTAACCTGCTGATGAAACACTGAGCTCTGTTTTAATAATCATCTCTTCTTCTTCCTTTTCCTCCTCCCAGTCTGCTCCCAGTTCTCCAAAGGCGTGTACGCCATCATGGGTCTGTACGACCGGCGGACGGTCAACATGCTGATGTCTTTCTGTGGCTCTCTGCACGTCTGCTTCGTCACGCCGTCCTTCCCCGTTCACACCAACAACCAGTTTGTCCTGCAGCTGCGGCCCCAGCTGCAGGAGCCCCTCATGGCCCTGCTGGAGCACTTCTGCTGGACCAGGTTCGTCTACATGTACAGCTCCGACTCAGGTGAGGACGCAGCCTGCACCACACAGTCCAGATTACTGTCCTATACAGCGCAGACATTTATCTTCCAAAGCAGGAAGTAGTGACGATCATACAGAGCAGTGTGAAGTGAGGACGTGTTGATGTGTGAGTGGTGGCGAGGTGCACAAGTGTTTGTCTTAGTATTCTCACTGTACATGCCGCCACTTGGTGACAATATAACGCTAATAATGTACGCATGTTTATTAAATGCACATCAGTTTCACAGAAAAGATTAAGAAATACCACTAAGCATCAGCACACTGCTAACTGTAGCCTCAGTTTGTGCCTCATACAGATCTGCTGGTAAAGTTAACTTAGCGTTAGCAAGCGTGATAAAAGACGGCA